>NC_056744.1:908216769-908516769 GCF_019279795.1 Protopterus annectens | reverse complement strand
CTGCAGAGGCAAACCCTGCCCTGGTTTTGAAGAAGAGAGGCAAGTGATAATGCTTGGTAAAATTATGAACAGATGTCCAGGTGGCAGCCTCCAGGATGTCCCTGGTGGGGACTCCTAAGGAAAGCTGCATTGGTGGAGGCTGCTCTGGTGGAGTGTGTCCTGACCCCCTTGGGGGGAGGCTTGCCATGCTGTTTGCAGCAGAAATGGATGCAGTGTGATATCCATTTGGAAATGGTTTGCTTGGAGATGGCTTTGCCTTCTGCCTCTGAAGCAAAGCTAACCAGCAATTGATCAGACTTTCTGAAGGGTTTAGTCCTGTCCAGACAGAATCTGAGCTGTCTGTGCTGTTGGTGCACATCTAGAGAGTGAAGAATCATTTCCCTCTTGTTTTGGGGGTTAGGAAAGAAGGTGGGTAAATGGATGGATTGGTTGAGAGCCACACTGGGCACAGCCTTGGGCATATAGAATGGATTAGTTCTGAGGGATACTCTGTCTGTATGGAAGATGATGAAGGGTTCCACAGCCATGACTGCTTGCAGCTCAGAGACTCTTCTGGCTGTAGTGATGGCCAGGAGGAAGGCTGTCTTCCAGAAGAGAAATTTTAGCTCTGCAGAAGAAGCTGGTTCGAAATGGGGCAGGGAGAGGTTTTCCAAGACAAAGTTAAGGTCCCAAGCTGGTGTTAGTGCCCTTCTGGGGGACCTCAATTTGCTAGCCCCTCTGAGAAACTGTTTAATCAGAGGGTGTAAAAAAGAAGCTGCTCAGTGGGAAAATAAGCAGAAATAGCAGAGGCATGAATTTTTATAGAGGAGGAGAGACCACTGTGTAATAGGTCAGCTAAGTAATCAAGGATGAGAGGGATGGAGGGCTGTGATCTATTGGCTCCCTTAGCCTGGATCCAAGTGCAGAACCTTTTCCATTTATCTGCATAAGACTTTCTGGTGCTAGGGTGTCTGGCCTCTCGGATAACATCCAGAACCTGTTTACGGAGGATGACAGATTGGTCAGAGGTAAAGGTTTAAACCAAGCTGCCAAACTGAATGTCTGCAATTGGGGGTGCATGAATTCCCCTTCCCTCTGGGTTAGAAGGTTTGGAATCTGAGGAAGATTCCATGGAGGCAGCGGGAACCAGCTGCGCAGCAAGAGGTACCAGTGATGTCTGGGCCAGTCTGGAGCTATGAGAATGGTCCTTGGGTTTTCCTCCCTTATTTTGAGAAGTACCCTGGGAATGAGAGGTAGGGAAGGAAAGGCAAAGACCGAGAAGTTTACCTAGGGAAGGACAGGGCATCCACTTTCCAAGTCATGCAGTGATGCTCCCTGGTGCAGAATTTGCTGAGCTGATGGTTGGTGTGGGAGGCAAAGAGGTCAACCTCCGGGGTTCCCCATTTCTGAGTTATTAGGAAGAAGATGTTTCTGTTGAGCTGCCACTCGTGGGGGTCCAAGAGCTTTCTGCTTAATTGGTCTGCCAGGGAGTCAAGACAGCCTGGCAGGTATTGAGCTAACAGATGCATTTACATGGAAGAGGCTGTGAACCAAATGGTCGTGGCCAGCCTGCACGGTGGGTAGGAGTGAGTCCCTCCCTACTAGCTGATGTACCACATCACAGTGGTGGTGTCCATTTTTATCAGGAGAACCCCTGGAGAAAGAAGGTGTTTGAAAGCTATCAAGGCCTGCTGCACAGCCATCATCTCTTTTTGACTGATGTGCAGGGGGAGTTGCTGGGGGTTCCATTGGCCCTGTATGCACCTGGCATCCAGGTGTGCACCCCAAGCATAGTCTGATCCATCTGTGGTGAGGGTCTGGGTGGCGGGGAGTGGGGAGAAGGGCAATCCCTTGCTGTGGGAGCAGGCTGTTGCCCACCAAATAAATTCCTTCCTCAGGTAAGTAATAGGCAGAAGAGTTTCCAGATCTTGAGTGTGTTGACACCAAAGGCTCTTTAGGTACCAATGAAGTTTCCTCATATGCAGTCTGGCATATGGAATGAGGAGTATGCAAGAGGCCATGAACCCCAGGGCTTGCAGGATTTTCCTTGCAGTAAGCTGGGGCCTGGTGGCCAGTTGAGAGCAGTAAGCTGAAAGGAAAATTTGTTTCTCTGGTGTAAGGCATGCCATCTGGATGCTGTCTCCAGAATTGCTCCCAGGAAGATTATCCTTTTGGTGGCTACCTGTTTGGATTTCTTTTCATTGATTGTGTATCCTATGGAGGTTAGTAGGCCCTTTACAAAGGCCAGGTCTTTGAGCAGCTTTTCCTAGCTGTCTGCCTGAATAAGACCGTCAACTAAGTAGGGGTAAATTTGAATATTTCTTTGTCTGCAAAAGGCAATGGCCGGAGCCAAGCATTTTGTGAAAACTCTGGGAGCAGTACATAAGCCAAAGGGAAGTGCAGAGAACTGAAAGTGTTGAGACCCTGCCCTGAACCAGAGATGTTTTCTGCAGGGCTCCCTGATAGGAATGTAGAGATAGGCCTCTTTTAGGTCCAGGGTGGCTAGCCAGGTGTCCTTCGAGAGCATGGATAGCAGCTGCTGAAGGGTGAGCATTCTGAATTTTGGGATCACCAGAAAGGTGTTTAGATCAAGGATGGGGTGCTAGGTGCCCTCTTTTCTGGGCACCAGAAAAAGTCTGGAGTAATGGATTTGCTTTTGAGCCTCTGCCCACTGATTTGGTGGTAGATATGGGAACCCTTTTGGGTGTGGAAGGAGAATTCGGACCCCTGAGACACAATGTTCAGAACCCATTGGTCCTTGGTAATGGTGGCCCAGGTGTTTGAGTGAAAGGAGAGTTTTTCCTCCTAGGGGTATGTGAAGGTGGGCAGAGGCGAGGTTGGGAAGGGGCACGTCATTGTGAGTTCTTACCATAAGGTTGTGGCTTAGAACTCCCTGGTTTTGAAGTGAAGGTAGTCCACTGCTTGGATCTCTGCAACCCCTGGGGCTGCTGTCTGGGGGGGGGGGGGGTGTCTGTTTCCACAGGGTCTATATTACGACACTGAAAACCCGTACATGTGAACACCACAACACAGACATACATAGCGTGAACCGCAAATACGCCAAACCCCCTAAATCGCAAATTTTCAAATCTCGAACCGTCATAGTCCGCCAACACCACCACACGCTACATACTACATACCCAAACATAATATATAAAACACATACATACACTAACCAAACCCTACTTCTAACCCTACACTAAACCTTACATACATTACTGTCTAAGCACTTACCTTAACCCTAAGGTCCATAACTATCGCACACTTACCCTACACACATATACCCAAACAAAACAAATAATCCACACACATACGGTTAACAAAACCCTACTTCTAACCCTACACTAAACCTTACATACATTACCTATCTATGCACTTACCTTAACCCACACCCTAACCCTAAGGTCCTTAACTATCGCACACTTACCTTACGGAGCTATACTGCAGATGGGCCAACCATGACACTTCAACATTTTGTGTTTTGCGGTTATGAACATTCGCCGTTACCATAGTTTACGCTATAAGTGTCGGTCTTGTGATGTTCGTGGAAACGGGATTTTGATCTCGTAATATAGACCCGTTTCCACTGGGCCTAGGCTGGCCCTGTCTACTCAGAGCAGGAAAGGACCAGTGCTTGGAGGAAAAATGCCTGCTGAACCTAGGGGCTGGACCTGTAAGAAAAACAGTCTGTATAGATTTTACTTTTTTTTCCATCTTTTTTAAGACCTCTTCTGCTTTAGTGCCAAACAAGTTATCTTTGTGCAAGGGTGCATCCAACAATTTTGATTTGACATGGTCTGTTCCTTAAGCTATGCATATCTTCTAATGACAGATCCGGTGACTGCTGTTCTGCAAGAAGCTTCTAGGGCATCAAAACCACAGTGCAAAGTGTGTTTAGTTACTTGACCAGCAGAATGCATTAAGTCCTGTAAATCTTAAGATTCTGCCCATGCAGGAAAAGAGGAAATTTTTTGTTTAAGGAGTTCCAAGGTATGTTGCTGATACTTAAGCTTATGGAACTGACAATTTAGTGCCCTGATAGCAAGAGTAGCTGAGGTGTATACTTTTTTTACCCCATCTGTCCATTGCTCAGGAATCCCTGACTGAGGGGGTGGGATTCTTAGCTGAGGTTGCTTTAATCCCTTCATGCCCTTGAGTGAAAGTGCCTCACTGAGTTCCGGAGGACTGACGACCAGCTTAACTGAAGCGTCGTCGGAAGGTTTGGTCTTGTGCAGTCTGTGTCTATCTTTATCTTTACGTTTTTTTCAGAAGATCTGCTGTCGGATGGCTTACCAAAGCCATATTAGAATTCGAGGACTGTAAACGGAAACATCTAGCTACAATAAGGGCCTGACGACGGATAGTTCCTGATGTTAAATAAAGCACAGACGTGACAATGAGGAACATCGTGGTCTGGGCCTAGACAAGTGATGCAGTAAGAGTGGAAGGCCCGGTGTGGTATTTGCTTTCCACAAACGAGACAATTATTAACTTTTTCTGACATCGGTTAGTGCAAGAAAAAAGTATCCCCAATGGGGTACTTAGCTTTCAAAGACTTCAACTTCAATTCAGAAACAAAACTCAGGTAGCGGCCGACTGGCACTCGTGTGAACTGCTTCTGCTTTGGGCTTCACGGCAAGAAAGAATGATGTAATGGCATTGGATGCCTTCCTTTATACCACTGATGACCAGACATCAGTCCTCAAGCGACAGCAACTGATGCAGAAATAATAAGTCTCTGGTATTCAGGCCGACCGAGGGCTACCCTGACAGGGATAAACCAAATGTGATGACTGCAACAGTGAAACACGAAGAACATGCCACAAACTAAGCAAGAATTGCACATTAGGCATATCATTAGCCTAAGTTAAGAATTCACCCTGGGGCATATACCACACTGCAAATAAATATGCCTACTATAAAACACAATAGGAAAACTAAGGAAGCAACATTATATGACAAATATAAATGGGAATGCAAAGACCAATCAATGTATGTCTGTATTACAAGATAATGCTACTTTCCCTCTGCAGTCCTGGATGATACCCCTGTCCAAAAGCGGCAAGAGTTTGCAAAGGAGAAAGAAGTGTAGCCATAAAGGCTTAAAAAATAAAAAAAAGTAAAACGTCATGGGCACTCAGAAGCCATGTAGCTGAAACACTGAGATGTCTTAAGGGGTCATTTGCACGTATCCTATGTCCCCTCACTACAGAAGGTTTAAGGTTTTACACAGTTTAGTCAGGTCTATTTTATATATTCTAACGCTTAAATGTTCGAACCATTAAAGATCGAACTTTAGTGATCGAACATTTAAATGTTCAAATATTTTTAAAAAATTAGAAGAAAAAAAAAATAATCAAAAAAAAAAAAACTAAAGGGTGTAAGCTAAGCCCCCCCTGCACCCCCACACCCCCTCCGCTACTTAAATATACCAACTCCAATATCACGCTACACTGTAGGAAATGGGAAATTTTCCATTTCCGTACTGTAGCACACTGAAGTGCGATCTCGGAGTTGGTATATTTAAGTAGCGGGGGGTGCAGGGGGGCTTGCCCCCCTCCTTACACTCTTTACTTTTTCTTTTTTTTTTGTAAATATTTATTTTTAATATATTCGAACATTTAATTGTTTGATCACTAAAGCTCGATCTTTAGTGATTCAAACAATTAAGCGTTCGAATATATAAAACAGACCTGTTTAGTCGATAGCTTGGATGGGTCTTTCTTGCAGTTTGTGCTGAATGGTTTCTCTGTGTGACCTTTTTACCCGCTTTGTTTTTTTTTTTTATATATATATTCATATATCCACATAAACACTCACACTAGCAAATAAGCAACCAGCTAAAAAGCTACTAACTACTGAGGCAGAACAATGAAAGGTTTCATTTAAAGAAATTAGGCAATACAGTTTGAAAATTAAGTATAAAAATATACTTTTGCATGGAGAAATTTAAAGTATAATATTTTAAACAGACAAATCACCTGAAAACACTGTATAACAGCCAGTTGCTTCTTTAACTACTACTAATATTATTATTGTTATTATTACTACTACTGCCTGAAGATAACTGTAATCTAGATGGCTAAGATTTGTACACCATTCTGAAGTTATAGAGGATAAAAAGGCAAGACTTACAGATATGAACTTCTTCTCACTGAACAAGCTGTCTCTTTTCTCATCTGCAGTCCACCAAACACTCAAAGAGAAAGATCACACTGACTGGAATAACTGATGAGCTGATTTTCAAAGGTCATTTATCTGAAAGAACTGGGGGGGGACACCTGAATAAGTCAGTGCTGGGAAAAATTCAGTTAGTACAGTTCTTTTCAGTGACCTTGTCTTTTCTGGACTAGGTGAAGAAGCCATGACCTTTTACCTTCTGTAGAGTCACATTTTAAATCAAAATAACCTCCCTCAAAGTAAAGCTGCTTATATAACCAGAATATTCTACCCAAATAAGATAACATAGCCTTTTGCAGGAAATAGCAGTCTAAGGATCACAAAGTTCTGCTTTGTATGTGTTTGTGTCTGTGTGCATACATGCACAGCTGTGAAAACGTTTTTCAAACCTTTGCTGCATTTTCTACACTGTATATCTATCGATATATCTATATATATATATATATATATATATCTATATATCTATGTATGTATATATATATATATATATATATATATATATATATATATATATATATATATATATATAGATAGATAGATATAGATAGATATATTCTGTACAGCTTATCACATTTCACATATTTAATGCATCTTAGTGGAAAAATCATTTGCTCGTGTTATACAGTTTTCGATGAATGCTATCACATAAATTCCACCTCGCATGAGATCTACATGGTGGAAAATAATGAGTGCCTTGGCATAATTCACAGTAGGCTCAATGACTAATATTCACATGTTCCTGCCTGCTGCAACACAACAGCCAGAAGCACTTGGTACCTATTCAAAAATATTAACAGATACTACACATTAAGTAGTTGATTCTTAACAGTGTAGTCCTCTCAACCTCTATGGCCCCATCTCCACTGATGTTAGTGTTATCATAAGATGCTGACATGCACATTTGTATCATTCTTGCAAGTATCACAGTGTGTTTGTGCAAAGCAGTTTAAAAAAAGCTAAACTCTCCTCATCAATATTATGAAATATTCTATTCTACCTGCTCACTCCTGTCAACAGATGCTGCCTCCAGCTTTGCCCTCAAGATGTCTGCCTCTGCTCATCTTTCTGGAGGACTCTCCATCATTATTTCTACCTCCCAAGGATTATAATGGTTCTATGGGCCACAGTATGTTTGTCTACTATAAATAAGGAGAAAACAAAAATGTACACTACTTTATATAAATGCATAAAATCATGCAAGTTCTCTGTTCAGTAAGAAGCACAAACTTCCCACACCACCAGACATGCCTAAGAGTGCAGCAGAGACATCTTGGTACAACTGGCCTGCAGTGCTACCTATATCAGCTGCCTTTACTAATGCAAACAGAATAGTGAGTGTCAGTGGCATTGGGATTGGCCACTATACAAGAATTTTAATGGCACCTATCGAGACATATACTGAGCATTATATATGCAGAGTGCCAATGATCCAGCATAAACATCTGGTTGGCTGCCAACTGCTGTACATGGAACATATCCATGTTCAACTTTCTGGCTCACAGTCAATGAGCTGTCAGCTCTAGAGCCTGTAATATGTAAAGTGATGTGGACCCAACAGCAAGATAGGGATCTCCACATGAACAGGTTAACAGCGTGTACTGTAGACCTAGCTGTTCAAGTACGGGGAGCACCCATTTCCTTTCCCAAACAGTTATGGTCTCTACTTGTCAGACTCCATCAAGGGAAGAAAGGAACTTCTCATCTAGGGTGGAGATTGTGCCCAATGAGGTACCCCACCACTAGCAGCTCTATCTAATATTAAGAGTCCTGTACCTCTACAGGCACAGCCATGCAAGCCAGTAAGCCACCAACAGGAGATTTTCACAGTCTTTGAATGGCAAAAAACTCTATTACATCAGTAGTCACTGACATCTGCACACATTCCTTGAAGGCCTCACACCCTCTACATCCAAACAAGCCCAGTCTATGTCACCCTACAACCTGCACTTGGATGCACATCTCCTCATCATCAATAATGTCACACTTATGTCCAACCAGATGTAGCCAAGTTGGTGCTCCTGACTGTAGCATGATGCACTTGCTGGCACAACTATGTTGTTAGCCATGCAATTCCTTGTTCAGCAAATAACTTGTGTGGCACACTCTCCTGTGTAGTATGCATCTGCAGTGTGCACAGCTGGCACAACTGTACACAGGGGTAGTTTCAGACACCAGGCATGATCAACTACTGCCAGTCTTAAAATATAACTTTATTAGGAACATTTCCCCTAATAAGTGGTAGGTCCTGGGAATGTGAAGCATGTGGGAACATTGTCCAGCCAGTACTACAAGGTGGGAAATCTTATTCATCCATTATCGAATAAATAAATGGCTGATTTTACTAGTATGTACTGAAGTCAGATTTATCTCAAAATCAATGACTTAGTTTTACTTCAACACTGCACGATCCTGGAGTTAGTACATACAAGATGGAGGAGGGGGCCGCACAAGGAAGCATAGTACTTTGTAATTTGGTGACCTCACTCTATGGTTTCAGAGTGGGATAAAATTATGTTTACCTTCTGCTCTAGTTTGCAGTGTGGCACCAGATCAGGACAGAAAATTGGTGCT
This sequence comes from Protopterus annectens, assembly GCF_019279795.1. NCBI lineage: Eukaryota > Metazoa > Chordata > Ceratodontiformes > Protopteridae > Protopterus > Protopterus annectens. The sequence continues at coordinate 908,508,039 of NC_056744.1, read as the reverse complement.
TGTGAGTTTTCCCTTGTTTCTCCCAGTATTTTTCCTTGTGTGTTATTAAAGCTTTTTGTGACCCAATGTTATTCATATTCAATAGTTTACATTTTTATTTATTTGGATTATTAATGCTTTTAATTTTATGTTTACCAGTCATTATTTTGGATTTCTTTATTTAGCTAAAGATCTCTGCAAGTTAATGTTAATACCTGCAAGCTATGAGTAGATTTACACTGTGGATTCTCAATTCAGAATGCCTGTAATACTGCTGAACTGTCTTCTAGGCCTCCCCTTACTTGCAGCGAGACCTAACATATGATATGCTATCTCGGTATCTCTACTCAATGGGTGCAATGATAGCTCTCATAGGTTTCATAGGTAAGGACAAGGCCCTTGTGGGCCTTTTTAACCCTAGCCAATTTCCCTTTCAAGGGTGAGAATCAAACACTGTACCTTATGTTTCTGAGGTAATTACACTAACCCCCCCATCCCCAAAAGTAAGTATATACACTTGAACATTATCTCAACATCCCAAAAAGGAAATCTTAAAGGCATGCTGGCAGAATTCCTTACAGGCAGCACTATCTGTATACCATCACCAAAATGTGGAAACAAACCTCTCATAGCGGAGAACAAATGGGCAAAATGTGTTACTAACAACATACTAACAACATCAACTAGGAAACTCACAGCATGGTCACAATATGTTATTTTATACTTATATAATGTTCTTTTGATGAATTGATGTGATTCACTATTATTTACCATGGGTAGTAGTTAACAATTCATCACAATGAACGTACTGTGCAACAGCAAGGAACATTATCTTTCCTCATAATGAGGTACATTTGAGGGGTGCAGTGTACCTGCAAACACAGTACTATGTACTGCAAAAGACAGTGTCTGTAGCATTTGAAATGTGTGCCACTGTAATACTACCCAGATTACTATTACCTAACAAATTTTACAGCCTTTGGTGCAGTGACTATAATACAAGTGTCCAAACAGCATATACATTACTTTCATTCATATTACTTGCGGCATGGGGTTCCTGGTGAATAACCTCAAACAGTCTACTTGTGCTGATGAGGCCATAACAAGGCCAAAACATGGATGTCCACAGCTAGTGGATTTGGCTTTATTGGCCTGAATTTGTCCATTAAATGACTTAAAAAGAAAAAAAAGTCATAGGCATTAAGAATCACCACATAGCTGAAACACCTGATATTCTTAAGGGTCATTTGCATATATCCCATGTGCCTCTAATACAACAGGTTTGAGAAATCACACAGTGGAAATTCTAGCTTGGCTAGAATTTTCGTTTAGTTTTTACTGATTGGTCTATAGCCTCAAAATGTGGTGCAAAGCCAAGTGTCCACCTGCAGTATTTTCTTCAAAATATAGCATTTTCTCTTTTGTTCAATGAAAAAAACACAACAAACAATTAAAGTGAAAAACATCATGTTTGCTTTGCGTATCTGAGATATAACAAATAATGTATATCATGGATTTATTTGAATCCATGCAAATCACCCTCAATGCATAGCATGCAACAGCAATAAACTATTCAGTGTTTTGCACTATGTACAGTTACAATCTGGCACAACACTGTCTTGCTTTGCACTCATTTCTTTTTATACCCACAAGCACTTTTTAAACCCTAATGCGCAATTCAACTTACAATGTGAATAGTAAACAAACTAACTAAAGCATCTCTCTCACACAGCAGACATCAAAAACAGGGCCATTAAAACTTCACTTTTATTTAAGAAATAAAACTAAGACCTCTGTGATCCACCTTGAATAGCCTAGGTGGGATCCATAACCATCAAATCATCACACACCAAAGACTGGGAGGAGATTAGCTGCAGGAACAGTAAGCTCATAATGAGGATAGTGGGCACAATTAATTTTGCTGCTTCATGAATAGGGTCTAATACTAGAAACTATCAATAATGACATTTGAAACTACAGTGACTGGCACCATGCTGTCCAATGAACCACCATCCAAAGGCAGTTAACAGTAGACAATGACAATGAAGACAGTGTCACTGCCACGGCACCCAGAGTGCACATAAGCATCAGTACCTCCACCCACATCTGCATCTTCATCCAGGTTGCCAAGTCTATGTTGTCTTGAGGTTTCTCTGGAGACAGAAAGATCATCACTGAACAGTATCCAAACTGTCTCAAATAAAGGAAATCCTCTCTTCTGAATCAGTCTACTGTAATCTTTGGGCCTGCAATTATGAAAGGCCCAAAGTAAGGGTCACTACAAAAATTCCCTTCTCAAGCCCATAGGAAGTCAGTCATTCTGGTAAAGAACAAGAGAAGTTCTTTCGCCAGCAAAGCCTCTGCCACAATGGTGAAACACCATGGTAAATACATTGTTTGCAGAGCATACACCAAACAGCAACACTCTTTAATGAAAGCAAAGTCGACACAGACAAACTGAAGAAACTTCTTCAGATCCCAGACAATAGTTTACCAGAAGGCATCCGTCAGGTCCAGCAATGCAACAGTAGACTTGATATCACTACACACACACACACACACACACACACACACACACACACACACACACACACACAAGGCTTTGACTAGGTCCTAGAAATCCTGAATAAAGAGGACATCATCCCAGAACACAGTATTCTGAATGGCCTACCTCATCTCATCCTTAAAGAAAGAGAAGATGAGCCAGGATACCTGTTGCAGAACTATACCCAAGTCTGCTGTCCTACACTTAACATCAGCAGTCAAATACAGTGGAGTATATGAAAGTTCAACAAAGCTTTCATGACAATCTTTTCCTGAGACTCCTTGACTCCGGAAAGAGGAAGCTCTGTCAGCTTTTCTTGAGTCTGTTCCACAAGGAAGTACTGAAAATAGGACAAATGAGACAAACAGTTAAGGGACCTAAGGCCCAAAGCTACAGAGGAAAATACACTTGCTCACCCTCTCCAGAGCTCTGGAATCCTTACCTGGCAACAAAATGGAAAGATGTTTGTCTAAAGACATCACATAGGAATCTGTCTAGGGAAGCTTAGTCAGAATGGAATGCCACTCTCTTTATAGTGGTTGTCTACCTTTTTTAGAGCAAGGGAAGCTGAATACAGATTCTTCCAAGCCATACAAATGACATTCTGCAAGACACAATATAAAAATTTAGCCTCTTTGTTGGAGAAGGCAGAGGAGCCACAGGCCAGCCCATAGACATAAGCCACCAACAGTGGACTTTTTCTATCTTTAAATGGCTATCAACTCTACAGAAATCAACAGTAATATGCATCCATCTGAGTAGGTCTAGTCTGTGTCCCTCTGTACAAGTAATTTCATGAACTCTAATTATAATTACAAATTCCCTGACATAGGAATGGTGTCCATTATTGTCATGGAATTAGAAACTCAAAAACACTTTGAGAAATTAAACCAGGAGAGACCTTTTAAGCTACAGTGACTTTCTAAAGAGTTCTCGTCTTTATCTACCTCTCAAGCAGAGAACTCAGTATCCTCAGAATCATATTCCTAGTGGAAGAATGATGAAGACACTCCACTAGTCCTACCTATGGGAGGAGGGGCCTCCACTCACACCATAATTGAGGAGACACATGAACTGCAAGAGTTCTGTGAGTGACAGGACCCTGGCACCCCAGATGGAGCTACAGCTGCCTCTAGAGGTGCATACAAGCCTCAGCACATGCACGGTACCCTAACCCTGTAGCACATGCATGGGGTCCACTAAGCTTATCATGCTGTAGTTGCCAAAGTAGCGAGCCAAGTTGCTTCCCTCCTCCCAGAAAAGGTGAGATGCCATCAGCTGCTCTCTTCCATCTTCCTTACCCGGTCCCTCCAGATCAAGTGCCACTAGCTGAATACACGTTGTGCAGGATGTAGTAATACCTCTATACCTCTGCATTGTTAAACAACTCTTAATACTGCAATAATACAGGAAACTACAACTGAAACTACCTCTTAGCTATGTGTTGGGTGTCAATTTGGGATGGAAAAGACAAAGGAAAAGTAATTAGAAGCATTTGTTTGACCAAGAGTCTACACAATAGGAGAAGGGTAGTATGTCTTATGTCCACATATCTGCAGACTTCTCTACAGAAATATAAAAGGCTTCATTAATATCTGTGCCAAGTCAGGTATGGGATACAAGTATATATTAGCTATCCTAGATTATACCATGAAAAGCCACTCCTTTATGAATGGCAAATCTTAAGTCCATCATTACAGAGTTATGGGATATCCTACAAGATCCTGACAAAAAAGGAACCCTTTTTATATCTCAGGTGATAGAAACTTTTAGTCGGATATTACAAATTAAACAAATAACTTTTTGTAACCCCCACAGATAAAAAGCTTATCAAACTAGATCAATAAGACACTAAAGAAAATGCAGCATAAAGTCTTTAAGACATAAAGCTTGGGATTAAATGCTGACTTATGTCCTGCTTGCAATATACAGGGTACCACAGTTTTCTAGGGAGATTCACCCTTTGCATTTTTTATAAAGGTGCTAACTCAGGAGACTGCTGGATGTAACAAAGGAAGCCTCGCAAAAGGGGGAAACATGTCACTGCAGCACAGATAAGTGTATGGCCTAGATGCACAAAAGGATAAAAGACACATTACCACTGGAAGAATGGTACAAGGCTAAAGCTCAGGTGCAGTTATAAAAAACAGTACAATATCAAAGAGTTTATACTTATATAATGAGTGAATCTGCTTATAAAAATGTAGCAAATAAATCTGCGTTCACTTGTCAGTGGTCCAAAAAATAAGAAAAAAAAAAATCAGTGGCCAAGTTAACTATAAGGTCTCCAAATCCAATATATAAAAACAGCAGTTGTGATATACATATTCTAAATCCCCAGGTTGACAGGGAAACTATGTTGGTTACATGCAACCTGGGGCAGGTAGTGGGACCAGAGTCTGAGCTAAAAACTACAGAACAAATACTGAGTACTGAAAAAAAGAAAAAAAAGGTGAAAAAATAAACATGTTCCTCCTTATAAGGATAAACAAGAGGATTCATATAATATTGCAAATTATGAAACACCACAGTAAAAAGTGGAGTTCCAGCTTTGTAGGATTCCTGAGGCCAAATGAGAGACTACTGTCAATGAAGAAAAAAGATGCTAGTTCCACGGGGTGACTGAACATTCCCAAATAGGTTGAGTAGTATCATTCTGCTGGTGCCTCAACATGATGAAAGCAAATGCTTTTGCAATGACTTCAATCAACTATATTCCATCTCTCAGTTTGATGCCTACCTAATGCCAAAAGCTGATAATCTAACCTGAGGCTGAGTCTTGCAAGGTAACTCTTGACTTTGGGCCTAAGAAAGGAATACTGGCAAAAGAAAAGATGTTTTACCTTTGCTGAGTGGACTACTCCAACATACAGTCCTCTAATCAAAGGTGCAGTGGGGCACTTAGTAACACTTAACTGGATGACAGACAGGCACCTACAGTCACACAGTCACTATACAGCTGCACAGACATGGTCAGCAACAGTTAAGATAAAGCTTCCAATATTCTAAAAGTAAAGGATGCATTCTTCTCTACTGTGGGGGTTGAGCAGGTAAATCGACAGTGCTCCTGGGTCACCCCTGAAAATGGACACTTTGTCTAGTGGGCTTACCTCATCAACAAATTAGAAAAAAAAATGTCATATACATTATTAGCTGGAGCCTAGGGAAGTAACTTGGAAAGAGTGGGAGGTTAGTCAAGGCTGGCCTCAGCCACTGATCAAAACCTAAACTGGTTCTTGTCAGTTACCAGTGGTGGTTTATATCCTTTTTTTCCCCCTCAAACTGGCAATCCTCCCCCACACACTGAGAAGTACTTGGGCCCATTGCACTGAACAGATGAAAAGGACTAAGAAGGCAGAGTTTTGTTTACTGAAAGAAGTCCTTTGTTCATACCCCAGCTTGGTAATGCTCAACTTTAATGAGTAGTTTACAACTCAAGATGGAGGCCCTGGATGTTGTTCTGGGGCTGTGCTGTCACAGAACACTGGGAAAAATGAATATCCTTTCGTGTATCTAAATAGGGAATTGTCTGATATGAAAAAGTGATACAGCACTATCATTCATAAATGTTTGGTCATCAAATGAGCCTTCAAAACTGTATGCTACTATCTCATTTACCAAACCTCCCATCTCATTAAAAGGCGTGCTTCTTTTAAAAGAATTTGTCAGCACTATGATAAGGAACAAGATCATACAGTGGTTTTGACTTTGTGGCTATTTTCATGTACAGTGCTGTGTAACCCCACAACTATGCTGGGAATACAGGCACTGGAGCAGAAGAAAGTTAAGACAATTATGCTGCTTGAAAGCTTAATGAAAAACATTTTATCCTACAGACCTGCTAGGGCTATACTAAGCCAGAGTAATTCTGTAGAAAGTTAGTTCACCAGAGGAGCTCAGAAGTACAGGGTGAAGCTGTCTACAATAGGACAGCATCTTGTTAAAGCCAACATTGAGAAAACTTGCATTTTTTAGAAATAAAAGCCATTGTGCATTGTTACTCGAGAAGAATGTACAGAGGAAGGTGTGTGTTACAAGTGAAAAAGTTCCCTCTTTGAAAGAGGGAAACTACTATAAAACTAAGCAAGAAAACGTTAAAGACAAGGCAATAATCATGAAAATAAAACAACAAAAAAAGGTAAACGTAAATGGTAATAAAACAGCTGAGATGAAAGTGCCTGGTGGTGAATTAAAGTCATTTATAGTTATTTTTCTGTGATCCAACATAGCTTTTATTACCATTTACATTTTTGTTGTTTTATAAGCAAAGAAAGGTAAACAAGGGAAGACATGCATGCTGCATTAGCGGAAACAGAAAATTCACACAGCCTGAGCAGAGGTTAGAAGGGAACCATTTGCTATAATGAAACCGTTCTTAAGTTCTGTTATCTTTTTTGTTTCCATTATTGAATGAAAGTAATGACTATATTTAAAGTGATTTGATCATCACAATTTTCTTACCTTAGAAATACACAAGGTAGTGCACAAAGTATGGAACACCATTTCTGTAGCATTAGAAAGAGTGCTAGGCAGCTCCTTTTGCTGGTGTAAAAGCTTTTTATATCACCACTGTCCCTACAATCATGCCACTGAACTTAAAAGTAAACTTTAACTTCAGTGACATTATGGTAGTGAAAGGGTGAAGTGTATCTATAAACATTAATGGGAGCACTGAACCATTACAGTCTATGGATGCAAAGCACGCTTAGTGACATAATGATGGACCACAATAGATTTATTTGGGCTGTGGCTTAATAAAAAAATTTACAAAGCTTATTATTAGAAAATAGGCCAAATAAATACTAAATTACAACAATGTAGGTGCATCACAGCATTTAACTAATTAGATGCCGCAATGCCCCTACGAACATGACTAAATCACTTTAAGTTACAACTAAATAATAAAGACATTCTGCTGTTTCAAAGACTTGTCCTATATACAGTATACATTGCTTCTTCCCTGACTAAATGTATGTTTGAGCTAGCTCTGCATCCTTCGAGACTGCTCCAATTCATATAATCCCTCCCCTCAATGCCTAGAAGTACAACTGCGTTTTTCTAGGTTGCAGGGTTCATAGCAGTGCTTGCGAATGTAGCAATCCATAAGCAGGGTCTATGTAAATGTGCTTCCTTCCGTGCTGCCCTGGTACATGATTTGTGAAGTATGGGATTTACATATATCTTTTCTACAGTCTATGCAGGGCAGGGTTCCAAATGCATTAAATGTGCATGGCAATATTGTATATATCTATGTAAATTGTGCAGTGTGTGTATAAACAGGAGTGAATACATGTGTACATCTGTCAGTACTAGAACCGTATGTGAATGGGTCACTGGGAATCAATGTGTGAATGCCTACTTTGTTCACATGTATATGAGTCTGTGTGTCTGTCTCTCTCTGGAGGAGGTGTCACTGCCTGAGTGTGGACTTCTTAGATATGGTGTTCCACTGCAAAGCTGTTTCATTTCCTCACTGCAGCAGTTCATAAGTGTCCAAATTCCATGGCAATGAGATATTGCCCTTTTGGGAATTTGCATGACTTATGAATCCCTTAACAGCAGTGCAACTCAGCACACTGGTGGAAGGCACGTTTTGCCACTGCGCTGTTCTCTACGAATACTGGCGAAGGTGTCAACCTTGTCACAGCTGGACTGCCGTAGGCTGTGCTCTACTAAATGTTCATAGGGCTTAATGCTCGTCTTCCATGACGTACAGTCAAGGTATCTTTTTTTCCCAAACTATCTAGTGGAAGCATACTGCACTAATGTTTGCTGCAATTCCCTCTGTACTGTACAAACATAGTGTACTATTTGCTGTAAAGGTCTTCATATCAATATACTGCAAAATACTAGATGACTGTATTTTCAGACCATTTTGCTGCTGTTTTGTTACCTTACATATAAAGTACATTATGCAACTCTCTGGCACAACATAGATCATAAGTACACTATGTTCTTATGAAAGTTCTTGAATTATTTAGGCATCCCAAATTGTGATCTTTGCCACAACAGTACTACGGCAGATGCCCTGTTCACTCTGCCTTTGCTGTTATGCAATATAAACAGTCGGGTGGGAAAAGATCTAAGATTCACCGACCAGTGTCTCCACAAAACTGTTTCAAATCACTATGTCTCACATAAATTTCCCACAGCAACGAGAACATATATCCTAATGAAATAATTAGCCAGAGGATTTCAACACTGCTAACTCAACCATTTTGTATAAACATTGATAACTGCACATACATACTGAATTTCACTCAAATTCAATTTACTATGCATGGTTTCACACAGGGTATTTAATCCAGATACTACAGATACTCTATTGTGTTCATCCAAGTTCATTCATTTCTGTCCCATGTACATACCACAAATATGTTATCAGTTGTTTTTAAAATAATATTACTATGCAAGTTTTAAAGAAAAAAAGAAAACAGGAATTTAAAATGGGAAGTCTGTTAATTAAAGTTAATGACATGGCTGTTTATAGCAATATCAGAGTATGAGAGTTATTAAGTTGGAAATATCTACCATTTATGGTGAACCAGAATACATTAAAAAAGGCATGAAATTAAGACTAATTCCTTTGCAATGCCGTAACAAAATATTTAATACATGATATAGATGCACTCTGGAAGTGAAATCTATGGGTATTTATAAAGTTCTGGTGACATCTAGTGGTGATTTACAGATTTTAGAAAGGAAATTATGGAACATACTTAGAAGGATTTACATTTATTGACCTTACTTTAGGTGTTCAAAATGTAACAATTTCTATAAACTAAATCTATGAATCAGAACATATTTATGAATTTATTAATATATTCAATGCAGCGGTCTTCTGACGAACACTAACTTGGCTATACACATAAATGTAAAGTACTTCTCTATGGCATATTTATGTTTAATACTATTTGCCCTGAAAATGCTATTATAAAACAAAGATGGATATATTTTTCAGGGTCACTATCTATTCTATATTTCTCAAAACCAAAACTTAACACAATATCCTTAGAACCCCAGAGAAAAGGAATACAAGTGGTCTCTTTTCCTCATATGAGTGCAATTTTGGAGGTGCAAAAATGTTTTAGACTGATTTCTGTTTTACTTTTCCATTAACACTACCATTTCCCTAACATGACATTTACAGAGTATTTCAAATATACAACTGTTACATTATTTGCAAACAACATCTAACTGAAATGAATCACTGATCTAACATTCAGTGGTGTCATTTCCATCAGTCTGCCAGAGTGACCCACACATGCAAAGTATCACTCTTTGCTGTGAAAAATAAAATATTTTTGCATCTGCTGATTTTCAGAGTTAAAAGTATACACAAATGGAGAGAAAAAAGATGCAAACTGGCACACATTCCAAACAATATTATCAGCCTCTGCACCTCCACTTTTATCTGAATGGGACTAGCTTTAAGTGTAGTACTTAGGTTTGTTAGAATAGGTGAAACATAGCAGGGATGGAGGAAGGCAGATAGATGTTTGGCAGGGATGGAGGAAGGCAGATAGATGTTTGTTTGTCTTGCTTATCTGTCAGGCAGTGCTTGGTTCTATAGTGGAAGATGAGTTTCTATAGCAATAACCCACGCTTGGGTGTGGGTAATGCTGGATTTACCCACGGTTGGTGTGGTTTGGTCATGAGGGCGAAGCCTGAGTGGCCAACCAAAGCCAACCGTGGGTAAATCCAGCATTACCCACACCCAGAAGTGGGTTAATGCTATTATACAATGACATTTAAGAAAAAAAATAATTACTTTTCTTAAATAATGGCATTGTATAATGCCTCCTTGCTGCCCTTCTGCAGCTGTCTGGTATTCTGCGGCAGTTCTGATGTACTGCGCATGCGTATGCCTACGCAGTACATCAGAGCTGTGGGCAAAAGCAACGGAGAAAGCAAGATCTCCATTGCTTTTTACAAACTGTTTTGCTATGTTAAATGGGTTTAACATAGCGAGACAGCTTTAAATAAAGCAACGGAGAATCTCTGTTGCTTTTTTTAAAGCTGTCTCGCTATGTTAAACCCATTTAACATAGCGAGACAGTTGGAGAAAGCAAGATCTCTGTTGTTTTTTACAAACCGTCTCACTATGTTAAAGGAGTTTAACATAACGAGACAGCTTTAAAAAAAGCAACGGAGAATCTCTGTTGCTTTTTTTAAGCTGTCTCGCTACGTTAAACGTGTTTAACATAGCGAGACAGTGTGAAGCAACAGAGATCTTGCATTCTCCGTTGCTGTAAAAAAAGAGTTATAGTAATGGAAAAAGTCCGGGCGACCGGAACTTTTTCCATTACTTTAACTCTGATTTACAACGTGCACGCTGACCAAACAGCATGCACGTTTTTGAATATTAATGGGGGGTCATTGTATAATGGTAGTTTTTTAATGGCTTGCAATGTGTGTTTGTCAAATTTGAGGTTATTGTCATTTAGGATGCCTGTTTAGATGGTACTATATATATAAGAAAGGTTTCTGCTTGCTAGCTTTGGCAGCAGTAATATAGGCAGGCTATTGCTGATTTACTAAACACAGCAATAAGTTGTAAATGATGGAAACATAAGGGGGGTCATCTGCAAGAGCATAGGTGCATACAGAGTACAACCAATACAACAAAACAGAGTTTAGTTTGCTGATAATGAAGCTGACAGGGGGTTGGTCAGTGTTTTCAATAAATACAGAATACCAAAAGCAGATACTTTTATAAGTGGAGGGCAACTAATCCTGATGTGATCCAAAGATGTTGACCATGGGATTCAGATCAAGAAAAGGTGAGCAGACTACTGCAATAGTCAACATATCTGAACATCTATAAATTATGTTAAGTTCCTCTACAACATTATTCACTACTGCAGTAGTGTTAACTTTTGGGAATGATTCCCAGAACCCATACAATGTGGGGTGGCTAACCCTGTGAAGGAATGAGCTGAAACTGTCCTGGCAGAATGGCTGCGGCAAAACCTGCCCTAGCTCTACAGGTAATGTCCACATTGTAGTATTTGTAAAAGGTGTAGCAGATGACCACTGTGATGCTTCCAGGATGGCTTGGGTGCTAACCTCCTACGGAAGGATGCAATTGCTGCTCTTGCTCTAGCAGAGTCTTACCTCACAGGCCCTAGTGCAGCTTTTCTATGGAAGAAATGACAGCATAAGATATCATGGGCAAGCCATTCGGAGAGAAGACTGTTTTGACATAAGGCTGCCCTCCCTACGTTTGAAAAGGCTATCAACAGCTGTCCTATTTTTTTTTTCACTTATTTCGTCCTTTCTAGAGAAAATCTCTGTTGCCTATACACATCCAGAATATGCAGAACCCCACCCCTTTTTTCTACAGTAGGGTAAAACAATGCAAGATTTACTGCCTGATTAACAGAAACTTCTGCCACTACCTTGGGCTTGAAGGCTAGATTGATGAACAGGGTGATCTTATCCTTCTGGAAGATGATGAGGGACTGTTTTCACTTTAAACACAGATCCTCAACTACCTGAGTTGATAGTAGTTCAGGGCATAAAGATCCCATGGCATTGGTCAAAGCCCTGGCAACACTATCCCATCCTTCAGATTTGGATTCTGAGCCTGAACAGTCCCTCCACAGTAACCGGGCCCATGATGCTGAACTAGGAGTACAACAAACACTTTGGACTCCTAGACACCTCATCACTGAGCTCGGAAGCTCACTCCCTCCCCACAAACACCAGCCATGACTACCAGAGATCAAGCCCAATGTAGAATGAGATTTTCCTGCCAATTGCATTTTGTATGTTGATGTTTTGCTGCCAATTCCAGTTATTGTGCGCATAATGGGTGTGCGCACAGTGTTTGAAAATGTTGCATGATGCTTACCATCTCGCAACCATGGTGCTCAGATGTGCAACACTGGCTAGCAATGCAATTTCAGGTTTTTTGGATGTACAGGTCTTTGTGTCTGTGTTTTAGGCAAAAGTGAAGGCCATCGCAGTCCACATAGCAGCAATACACTGCCAATGGACTAGTTACATAAAATCCCCTATTTTACTATTTTTGGGGTACAGGTTCTCCGCTTCCAGTTTTTGGGCTACGTGGCACATCATACAAACAGTGGCCAAAAAATTTAAATGAAGAAAACTAAAGAAAAGGAAAGACAAATACCATGCTGTCATACAATCCTACCTCTGAATATCATGGAGTGACCTGTGATTTGCGCCATACGTTTGGACTGGAAAACCCTGTGAGAGATGTTAGACAGTAATTATACACATTGCAGTTTCTTACTTCACAACCCTCACAAGAGATAAAGTTCTGACATATTGATGCAATCAACAGTCGAACTTTCCAAGGCCAGTGTAATTTAAAGGTACAATGACCAGTTAAACACCACAAATGCAGATATACTAAGCAGTATGTTAACTATGCACCCGAACATCAGACACCAAGCTTTTGTCTCCCTGAATCCAAAACAGAGAAAACAGGCATATGGCACAGTCATCATCACTTGGACAGGGTGTTGTGTGGTGGCCATTACAGAAAGACATTACAAAGGGATGATACACATTGTGGTTTTTGAATTCACAACTCTTATGACAGCATTCACTATAAAGTTGTGACGGACAAGGCCAATATAAATCACAGGTACAATAAACAGTTCACCAACACAAATGCAGATTTAGTAAGCACTAATTTAGCTATGCACCATGAGCATCAGACACAGATTTTGTATCCCTGAATCAGAAGGTAGAACACAGGAATATGGCACAGTTATCATCACTTGCACAGGGTGTTGTGTGTGTGGAAGCCTAGGCTGACACAAAAGGTCAGTGAGTATGTGTGAGTAAGAAGGCAGACATTTGGATAAAACAACAAATGGGCAGATAGAGAAAATGAATAACTGTTGTGTGCATGCACTGGCACAAGCATGGATATGTTGCTCTTGTTACTCTCCTTGTTTTCCATCCTTCCTGTTGTTAGTATTTCACATCTGTAGACTGTTTCATGTTTCTTCAGTGGGTAATACTGACTGGCTACCTTTTCTGTTTTATCTGGAAACAGTCATTTTGTAGTTATGTGATACTTATGTGCATTATCCTTCTGTTGTCTTTTAGGACACTTACTAGTATGCCACCCAGACATGCCAGTCCATGGAGACACCCCTTCATCAATGCCAAAAATCAAGTTATTGTGGATGGGTTTCGGCAACATGGTGCTTTTCTCCTGGAAAGGGGACAGGAAGATATGGCACATAGGATGCGAATATGGCAGCAGACTGTCCAGGATGTGAATGCCAGGGGAGGCCATGGCAGAACATATGAACAGGTGCGCCACAGCACCACTGACATGATTAGACAGAACTTCACAGAGGCAAGCAGCTGCAGTGGGCCGTGAACAAATGGCTACTGGGGAGGACCTGCTAGGGAACCACCACTAACCCCCAATGAACAGTTCCTGTCCACCATCACAGATCCAGACAGCTCCCAGGAAAGTGCAGGCCTGCATGTTCTGTATGTGGAAGCAGTACCTTCAGAGACAGCAAGCACATCCCAGGAGAAGCTTCCAGGTAGGCTTCATTATCTGAACAGCTGAATACTGTTGTATAGTAAAAACTAAAATTAATAAGTTAATTCTGTGTCAAATGTCTTTTTTTTGGGGGGGGGATTGAAGATTGCTACAGTTATAAGCTTAGGTTGGAGTTGCCAACCATGTTCTTGTTGAAAGACGATTTAATGCACATATAAAGGGGTAAATGTATTACCCCTGTGTTACTGTTAATTCTGATGATGTTGCTCTTACCTATTGCTTAACTTCTTCCAGGACCATCTGGACTACAGTGCAGTATGTCTTCTGCAGATGGTAAGCCAAATATTTTTATGTCAGTACTGCTGAGCAGTTTAAAGAAATATTGCAGTGTGTGATTTTGATCTCAGGCCTGTTGTATGTATTGCTGTACTCTCTGTAATAGTGGCAGCACTGTTAGTTTGTTAGCATATGTTGCACTACAGTAGTGCAAGTATTAATGTATTCCTGTGTTTCTTGATTTTTATCACAGGTGATCATGATAGTAGGAGTGTTCGCCCTGTGCCACCTAATGTCAGTGTATCAGCAGACTCTGATGATGATGGTGACCAAAGTGAGGCACAGTCAGGGGATGCAGAGGTTGAATCTGACACAGAAATTGACATACAACCATCTTCTACATTTCCATTAGACACAGGCAGTAGGCCTACGCCTACCCAGTCCACCGAACTCACAGATATTGGACAGATGGAGGGTGAGGACACTGATCAGGGAAGTGTGGCTACTGCGGCTTCAGTGCCTGCTCAGTCTGGCCATACCCAAAGTGTGGCAAGGTGTCACATAGGAGAATTGATAGGATGCTCAGAGGGGGGCTGCTGTCCCTCCTCCACCTGGTGCATTTGTCACTTCCTGTGCCACTCAATGTATGTTTAGGGCTATCATGGAAGCACAGGCATATTCCAATAGGTGCACCAGACAAATAGCCAGGGTTGTGGATGTGGCACAGTCTGACATGGATGACTGCCTCTACTGTGTTGCTGATTCACTGGATCGGATGAATGACATGTTGGAACAAGGGGTGTCTGTCATGGACTAAGAGGTGTCTGTCATGGAATGAGCAGTGTCTGCGAAGGAGCATCTGCTGGGAGGGGAACAGCATCCTCGTGGGTGTAGGTCAGCCACATCATCTGCTGTCAGCTAACGTGGGCATACCCGATCACACTCCCATAGTGGCAGTAATTCCACTGCTCCATCAGTGAATGTGCTGTCCACACCCAGATGTGGCAGGCCATGGGGTCATGGTCCTGGGCATCCCCATGAATGGAGCTGTCCAGCAGACATCAGTCACATTCAAGTAGCACCTTGGGTGTGGAGATGCTAGTGCCACTCCTAGCACAGCCAGTTCTCATGGCTGCAGACACCGATGAACTTCCACCTCTACCATGCACAGCTCACACCTGGCAGACCAAAACATAGAGCTAGCACAGAGCTTAGCTGTGTTCATGCAGACACTCACACACCAATTTCAACTGGAAGACCCCCTACACACACAACAGTTACTCGTTTTGTCTCACTGGCCATTTGTTGTTTTATCCCAACATCTGCCTTCTTCTCCTTCTTACTCACACACACTCACTGACCTTTTTTGTCAGCCTAGGCTTCCTGCCCCCCCCCCCCCACACACACACACACACACACACACACAAAAAACACCCTGTGCAAGTGATGATAACTGTGCCATATCCCGGTTTCTATCTTTTGGATTCAAGGATACAAAAGCTGTGTCTGATGCTCAAGGTGCATGCATTTGTGTTGTTGAACCACTTGTTGTACCTTTGACTTATTTTGCCTTAGAAATTTAGACAGTTGATAGCATCAAACTTTTTAAACTGTTTAGTGGGTGCTCTTGTAAGGGTTGTGAAGTCAGAAACTGCAATATGCATCATTACTTCCGACGTCTCTCTGTAATAACCCCCCAAACAACACCATGTGCAAGTGATAATAACTGTCACATAGTCCTGTTTTCCATCTTTTGGATTCAGGAATACAAAAGCTGTGTCTGATGCTCAGGGTGCTTAGCTAACTCAGTGTTTAGTATATCTGCATTTGTGTTGTTGAACTGTTCATTGTACCTTTGACTTGGGCCTAGAAAAGGTAGACAGTTGATAGCATCAAAATTTCACAGCTATATAGTGAATGCTCTTGTAAGGGTTGTGAAGTCAGAAACTGCAATGAGTATCATTACTTTTTAACTTCTCTCTTTAATGATTCTCCAGGACAAACATATGGAGCACATCATAAGTAGCACCATTATATTCAGATCTTAGGATTGTATGACAGCACTGCAGTCAAACTTCATCAGAACAGTAATAGAGTATAATGCTCTCTTTTGCATGTACTTCACCAGACACATGCAGCAGCTGGATAGACCACAGGCCCTACAAACCATTCCATGATGTATGTGGATAGATTAAATGCCATGTCACTATAATCTGTCTTGTACAGAATGAGGTGACACCTGCCTGGCCTCTAGGCCAGTGTCTGACCATGCACTTGTGGAATGACTACATATCCAAAAATCTGATATACTTGAAGACATCAGCAGTGTCTGCTGAGAATATGGTAATTACAGTGTCCCACATACTGTGGTAAATGGTTCTCTGTAATATCAAACAACAGCCTGCGCGCGCGCATACACACACACACACACACACACACATGCACATGCACACGATTGCAGTGAGAATAGAACTCCTACCTAAGTACACAGACTACAGAAAACAGTACTTATCGCAAGCGCCACAGCACAAGTCTGACTTTTGCAAGACTGCAGCTCAAATTATAGGACACGACATCAGCAGACCATGTGTCAGGCAAGATGTTGGCAGGCCTGCATAGGTTCACAGCTTCATAGGTTCATACGAGGCTACTACCACAATGGCCCTAGGTTCATAGGCTCATAGAAGGTTACTAGGCTAATGGCCCTACGGCCTTTTCAAGCTCACGCAAAATTGTACCATTGCTCCCTTATAGACCATGATATACAGTCCATATTTGCAAATCCATGATCAGCATTGGTGCACCTAAGAGTGATATGGATGGAACCCCAGGGGTAAATTTACAATTTCCCATCCAACTGTTCTAGTTACACTTAAATAGGGTCAATGAGTAGCTCAGTTTCATGTGAATTAGAAGTTTGTTCCATAGCAGTGGCAGTCTCTAGAAGTCTCTCCAGCATGTCCTGTTGATGTCGTACACTACATTAAGGTCCCTTCAGTGAGTGAGTATTGTCCCATTTGATTTGCGGAGGTGCAGAATTTATATTAAGGCTGGATTCGAGAATACTATGTAGGCCAGGCACAAGTCGCCTCTCAGCAGTCTATACAATACATAGTACAGTAACAGGGCCTTCAGTCTATCCATGTAGGTCACGTGTTGAGGTTCCTGGATTTTCTTGGTGGGAAACCTCTTAGGTCTAGCTCTTAGGTCCAGCTGGTGCAAGAGTCTGGTGAGGTACATGAAAAGAGAGCACTGTACTTTATTACTGGTCTGATGAGGGACGAGTACAGTGGATTGATAGCATCCTCAGTCTTGGATGCTATACCCCTATTTATGAGGTGTGCAACATAAAAGCCCTTCCTTACCACTGTGAACACATGATGATCAAAGCTGACATTGCTATCAACCTGCATTCCCAAATTACTCACCATTGGTTTGGAACTTAAGGGGTTATTATTAATAGTGTAACTTGCAGGTACTTCTCTTTTGCCGAAAGGGCTAATGGTGCATTTTTTGTGTTAAGTTTAAGTCTGTGCCTTTGGCAAAAATCATATATGTATGTAAGCCCATTTGGTAGTATGTTGACATCATTTGTGGATTCAATAACTGCACACAGTTTGCAGTTTTCAGCAAACTTGGTCAGCCACAGGACATCGGTTATCTCCTGAATTTCTGAGAAATAGATTCCAAACTGTAGGAGGCCCAGCACAGACCCTTGTGGAACACCACTGGTAACAGGTCAGCTGGTAGAGGTGGAATCCACAGCTATAACTTGAATGTGCTTTGTTGGTGAGACAGCTGGCTACCCATCTAATGATGTATGCATTAATCCCCGGCTGGGTGAATTTCTCAGTGATGCCTGAGTGGTGGATTGTCAAAGCCCTTGGCCAAGTATAGACAGGCAGTATGTACTGATCTGCCTTCATCCAGGGCTTTGGTCACACTCTTGAAGAATTCCACTAGGTTTAATAGGCATGATCTGTCCTTAATGAAGCCAAACTGGGTTGGGTCAATAGTTTGAAGGTCACTAATGACCTTGTTGATAAAGGTCCAAGATTATTCTCTCCATGGCCTTACAGACAAGGCTGGTGAAGCTTATGCTGGGAAAGTTTATGGGTCTTTAGTTCCCTGGGTCATTTAAGGGAACCCCCTCTGTGCAAGGGGATTACAGTTGCCATTTTCCACTTTGCTAGGACAAGGCCAGTACTTAGACCATGGTCGGAGAGATTATCCAGTGGTTCCGCTACTTCTTACTTTACCCAGTTTCATAAGCAGCCTGGGATGTTATCTGGGACCATAGAGGTTGTGTTTCTGGCCTTGGCTAGTGCTGTTATGGCCTGTTCTTTGGAAAAAATAGGTAGAGAACTGGTGACTGGTATGCTTTGGGGTATGACTGCTGGCGACAGGGGAGTGAAAATGCCAAACCATTCTGCTAACAGGTTGGTGATGTCCTCAGGTTTAGTATGACTGGTACCGTTCACTATGAATTTGGTGCAAAACTGGGCCTTCCCTTTTACATTACAGACATATCAAAAGAATGCCTTGTGATCATTCTTAGCTATGAATGATAATTTAGTTTCACAATTAACTTTAGAGGACTTTACAAGATGCCTCATTTGCTTGTTTAAGCTATGCAGGGTGTACTTCTGCTGAGACTGTTCCCTCTAAATCCTGGACATCAGTTTCTTTCTCTTGTCATACAAGCTATTTATGCTAGATATCCACCATATTCGTGAACAAGTTTTGATTTGTTCTTGTATGGCTAAGTTTATACCCTTATAAAGATGTGTATACAGGGCATTTGTGTACAGCTCCTTATAGGAGTCTTTACTGTCATTGGTGGCAGGAGATTTGAAACTATTTAGGCCATTGCTTCGGAGGCTATAGTTTGCTTTATAGTAACATTTCAACCTTTTAGATCCTGGGGGGGGGGGGGGGGGGGGGGGGCATCAGATACAATTGTTACACTGAATTTGACTAATTTACGGTCAGATCTTACCAGGGAGGGTGTCACACTCAGGGTGGTGCAGCCATCTCCCATGTTAATGAGTACTAGGTCAAGAATACTCCAGCCCCCTGAGGGGGTGGAGGCAAACTATTCCAGAGCATTTGTGTTTACAAAGTGCAGGAACCTTAGGACTAGCATGTTTGAGCTCATATATGTATCCCAATTGATGGAAGGATAGTTAAAATCAACCATGTCTAGGATGTTTGGCTATATTATGAGTGACTCAAGTAGGTCCGGGAAGGCAGTGTGTGGTTTGCATGGTTCATATTGGTGGACCTGTAGCTAACAATGATGTGGAGGGAAGGGTCTTTCTTACAGTTAGTTGGACTTAGAGTAACTCTAGTGTGTTGTACTGCTACAATGCCTAAATGTAGGGACGGCATTTTAGCCTTGCATGGCTGGAGTATTTTCTGCGGCCCTAAATTATGCCTCTGTGACAGCACAAACATTGACATTTTCCCAAGTAAGCAGCGTCTCCATTGAATGTAGTTTCTGATTTACATTCCTAGCATTAAGCAGCATAAGCTTGAGTTTGTCTTTTGAGGATATTTATATGTCAGTAATTCTGATCTTATGACATTGCCTAAAAAGGTGCTATGGGGGAGGCAAATACTTTGGCAGGTAACCAAAAGACAAGAGGTGACAGATGAAGACCATCCTTGGCAAAGCAGTGTGGTCTGTCAACGATATCATCCCAGGCTGAAAAATACTGGATCCCCCTAGACTGACACTAGTAGCTAAACCAATTCTTGAAGGGAATAATTATTTTCTTTGTATCGAGGCATCATCCTGGGTGAAAGTAGAATGCTGCTTAGGGCTACGTTCTGGGACACACAATCTGAGAGCTCAGTCATATCTCCCTTCATATAGTCCAGTGAGGTACGTCTCAAGTAATTTATTCCAACATGAAGTACGACAGAAGTGTAACTGTGCCTGTTACTGAGAGACTTTCGGGCATGCACCTCACAGGCAGTTGACCATAACTTTCTACTTGTACAACCTGGTGAGGGAGACATCTGTGTGTCTCAGTATGGATTCACCTATGACCAAGACAATGGTTTAGTTGTTTTTTTTAAGGGTTTAACGGATGACACACTGATATATTTGTTTTTATGTGTAGTGGGTTCCATAGGGACTGTAATGTGTGCAGAGGGTTTGCATTTGCAAGGTCACTGCTCTTTTGGTAAGCTTCTAATGGGTACTTCTGCATATGTGGGATTATGTGTTGTGCACTTGGTTTGTTGATGAGGTGAAGTGTGTGTGCTGACAACCTGCTTGATATCTGGTTTGCTGTTACCTGAGAGAGATAGCATTTATTCTAGATTCACAGTACAGTTGCATCTCTCACACAGCGTATTTGTAAGTCTTAGGAGCACATGGTTGTCAGTATATATAAGGCAACAGAAGCCTAGTTATGTAAAAACACAAGTACCCTTACTAACCATATTCAGATAGTCATGGTTAGCAGAGTGATTTTGTGAGCAGCAACAACTGGGCCTGTCTATGAAGGACATAGGTGTCACCCCAGAGGTGACTTTACAATCACCCAATCAGTAGTGAAGGTTGCGCTTGAACAGGGTCATTGAGGAGCACTGCTTCACATACAATGGGAGCCTATTACAGAGGAGTTGGAGTCGCTGGGGGATATATCTGTCTCCCCAGCATGTTCTGTTTATGTCACAGGCTAAGTTGAGAACCCTGGGCCAAGTTATTCCTGTCCCATTTGGTTTACATATGTCCATCATTTCCAGTAGGGCAGGGTCTGAGACACTCTGTAGGTCAGGCAAAGGTCACCTCTCAGCAGCCTGCAGGATACTGAGTACAGTGACAGGTCTTGTAGTCTGTCCATGTACATGATGTTTGGAGGACCTGCATTCTCCCAGTCACAAACCTATATTTTTTCTCCAATTGCTGCAGTTGTGTAGTGAGGTACAGGCAGAATAGAGCCTTGTACTCAACTAGTGGTCTGATAACGGTGAAGTAAAACAGAGCTATGACCTCCCTGGTCTTAAATGTGTGTTCATATGTATGAGGGTGCAATGCAGAATGTGTGTCTCAACACTATGGACATATAATGATGAAAGTGCAGATTGCTATGAACATGTGTTCACAAGTCTCACAACATTTTGTTTGAGCTAAGAGGGGTGCTATCTTTATCATAATTAGAAGGGGTACTTCACTGCCAAAGAGGACAGTCAGGCATAGTTTACTGTAAAGTTCAGTCTGTGAGTTTGGCATGAATCACTTGTCTCTGTCAGCCATTTCTGCAATATGTTACCATCACTGGGGGAATCTATATGAGTGCGTCTGATTAACAGTCATCTGCAAATGTGGTAAACAACAGGGCATCCACCACTGTCTGCACTTAGAGAAAGTAGTTTCACATTTTTGACGGCCCAGCACAGACTCATGGGGTATTCCATTGGTAAGTGACTAGTGGGGGGGGGTGCAGCCCCCAATTTGACCGTGTGTGTTCTGTTGATAAGCTAGTTGGCTATCCAGCTAGTATGGTTTGGCTTAATTCCCAGATGGGACATTTTCACTATGAGACATAAATGTGGAATATAGTCAATGGCCTTGGATAACTGAACATTAAGTGGTATGTCCTTTTATCTGCCATCCAGGTCTTCGGGGTCAATATCAAAGAAGTCCACAAGGTTCAATAGCAAGATCTATCCTTGACAAACACAACATGGGTCGACTGAAGTGTGAAGATCACCTATGTTCCTGTGTAGAAGGCCTACGTTGATCCCTTTCTTAGCTTAGCAGATAAGGCTGGTTAGGCTTATGGCTCAATAGTTGTAGTTCTGCATATTATCAGATTGATGTGCATTGCATATAACACATTTCATATTAACTTTCTGTAGCATAAGTGATATATGTGTGGAAAAGTACTGAGACACCAGGGTTGCAGGCTTGCAGGTAGCAAAGTGTATACACATGCAAGATACCAGTTTGCACACACTGCTTAGCAATGCATAAACATAAAGCGCATTGCTAAAGTCTGACAGTTGGTAACAGAGTCTATGAAAAACGACTGATACTTAACTGACTCTGTGGTAGCAGATGTTAATGCACTGATACTTTCCTTTTTGGGATTAGATAGTACTGGGTTTGAATCCTTTTCTCTCTCTTTTTTCTCCATGTTTGCACACTGCACTGCTTTAGCGCAAACAGGGGAAACGGATAAAAATGAATGTCAGGTGTATTTATCTGGTATGCGCTAAATGCAGCAGTGCACAAAATGACCCACCCAGGAAGCAGACAGGACCCAGACAGCCAAAAATAGAAACCGGACACATTCAATAAATACTACTGGGCATCGCACAAACCCACTAATTGACACTGCACTGCGGTTAACAGCAAGACCTTAAGAATGAATAGTAAGATAGGGAATGTCATGTAACTAATCCTGTGGTAGCAGATGTAAGTGTAGGGCTGCAGTACAGTTGGTCCTGGGTTCTAGTACAGGGTGTGCAACCTTTGTTTTACTGTTGTGACAATGCAGTTTATAGCAATGAACTGAAACATGAACAGCTATTATTTCAATTCTCTTGTGGCAACAGGTGTTAGTGTAGGACTGCCATACACATGGTCCTGGGTTCAAATACAGCACATTCAATACACTTTTACTGTTGTTCCACTTCTTATTAGAGCCACTCTCACGTATAACACCTGACATAGTGTACATGACATTAATTATATGTATGAGGCTGAGACACTAATATTGTGTCAGTTATTTATTTATCTATGCATTATCACATTATCAAACATATGACTGTGGGTATACTGTGTACTATATTCCTGTAAGTATATTTCTGATCTCTGGGCTGCCATGACCTTCACATTTGTCAAGGGCACATAAACAACTACCTGTAGATCAAATAACCTTGAAATTGCATTGCTTGCCACTATTGCGCACCACTTACTATTGTGCAAACATGTTGCTCGGCAGTGCGCTCCCCCCAAGCACCATGTTTACGCAATGGTAAGCTGTACACAACATTTTCAAACAGTGTGCACAATCCCAGTAACACAATAACTGGAATTGGTGGGAAACCATCGTTCTCCATTGCTTTTGATCCATGAATGACATGACAGGGAGAGGGTGTGAGATTTAGGGCTCAAAGATGGGTTGTCCATGAGTCCAAGATTTTTGTTGGCCTCCTAGTGAAACACCACAACACCAGGATGCTGCAAGGGGGACTATTCTGGGTCCCAGTATATGTCAGAGGCTTGGGATAGTTTTACCCAGGCTGTAACCAGTGCTATCAGTATCCCCCCACTGGTGACCAATGTAGGCATCACTACAATGACCTCCAGAGGAGGAAAAGGAGTACCCTCCATGTTTGTATCAAGTAATTTAGGACAGAGGACATTACACATATGTGTAAGTATCAACTACACAGAGTACTTGTAAGGCTTAAAAGCTGAATATAAGCAAGACTGGTATTCATAATGGTATTCTGTTTTTTTTTTTTTTGCACAGCTGCTTGCTGCCTATTTCAGCATTGTCCTATTTTCCTCAATGGTGCACACAGCAATGCACAGCAACAGTAACACAAAAGTACTTAAAAGTGCTAGTTTCATTTGAATTCAAACCCAGTACCATTTGTCCCAAAAAGGAATGTATCACTGCATTAACTGCATTCACACGTGCTGCCACAGAGACAGTTAAGTAGCAGGTGTATTCCAGAGACTCAATACTAACTGTCAGACTTTAGCAATGCGGCTCACATTTGTGCAATGCTTAGCAGTGCACAAATATGTGTATCTTGCATGCGCAATGCACTTTGCTAACAGTCACACAAACTCACTGCTCTGCATACTGTGAAAATGTATATATTATGCTGTATTGTTGCTGTTTACTGTCCATTTCTTTTGTATGACATGAATTACATTTAGAAACATTATAAACTGAGGGCCCTATCTAACTATATGTCATACATTTAACATACATCCATGTGTTGGCACACCACCCACAATACAACCCTAGGGTCTCAGTACTTTTTCCACTCATACATCAATCACACTACAAAATGTAATATCAAATGTTGTGTGCTATACAATGCACATCAATCTGGTAACATTCAGAACTACAACTATTGACCCATATGCCTAAAAAGTCTTATCTGTAAGACTACTGCAGGAATCAGCATGGACCACATCCACATTGGCATAGGTGACCTTCAACACACTTGAACCTACCCATGCTGGTTTTGTCAAGGGTAGATCTTGTTTACTGACCCTTGTGGACACCTTGGACACTGACCCCAAAGACCTGGATGGGGGAATAACAGAACATACCCCCTATGTTGAGTTATCCAAGGCCTTTGACACTATCCCCCATTCATGTCTCATAGTGAACATCTCCCATCTGGGAGTTAGGCCATACAGTACTAGATGTAGAGCCAACAGGCTCAATGACAGAACCCATATTCTCAAAGTTGAAGACTGCACCTCCACCACTATCCCACTCACCAGTGGAATATCACAAGGATCTGTGCTGGGCTAATTGTTTTGGGGAAATACTTCCCTGAAGCACAGGCAACTGTAGATGGTCTGTGGTCTACCAAGTTTGCAGATGGCTGTTAACTGGACACACTCATATAGAGTCCCCCAATAATGGTAACATATTACACAGACTGATGATTGGTGACAAAGTCACGGACTGAACTTTAAGCATACAATGACCCTTTGTCAGCTTTTATCAATGAGGTACCTCTGCAAATTATGATATACATAGCATCCCTCTAAGCTCAAGCACAGTGTTGTGAGACTTGGGAAAACAATTGACACTTTCATCACTATGTGCCCATAGTGGTGACGCACACAATCTGCATTGTGCACATCATACACATGGACATCACATCCAAGACCATGGTAGTCATACCTCTGCTGTACTCTACACTTATCACACCAATAATGGAGCAAAATGCTCATATCTCTCTGTACCTCATCAAACACCTGCAGAAATTGGAGTGAACACAGAGTTGTGCCTGGCAGACTCCAAGGGCTCCAAATATGACCTGTCACTCACTGTACTCAGTATCATGCAGCCTGCTGAGAAGTGACTTACGGCTGCCCGGCAAAGCACTGTCAGACCCTACTCTTCTGGAAATGACTGACATCTGCAATTCAAATGGGATAACTAAAATTTGCCCCAGGGTTCTCAACCTAGCCTGAGACATAAACAGAATATGGTGGAGAGACAGATATATCCCACAATAATTCACACTCCTGTAATAGGCTCCCACTGCATGTGAAGCAGTACTCCTCAATTACCCTTTTCAAGTGCAACCTTGACTACTGGTTGGATGATTGTAAAGTCACCTCTGGAATGGCACCTATGCCCCTCATAGACAAGGCCAGTTGGTACTCACAAACACTCTGCTAAAAGCAACCATCCAACTATGCTCAATTAGGGTATATGTGTTTTTACACAGCTAGGTTTCTAAGCACCCTAATGCAGTGATGGTGAGACACACGTATCACAGGTGACATGCCATGACACTTTGGGTGACACACCAGCGTTCACCAACACCAAACTTACCAAAGAAACTGCTTTTGCATTTGTTGCTTGTGTGAAGTGCATTGAATTATTTTGTACCAAGAGTCAGTTCAACACTCCTGCAGAGGTAAGGAAGTTATTAACCTCAAAGACTATTTCAGTACACTTTCTCGACAGAGTCTGAATAGGACAGTGCTGACATTGTTTTCTCTTCATGCTTACATTTCTGCAAAGGGCAAGTAGTCTGCATTTCTAGGAGGGTGCTCTTTTACATTCCTCTTATCTGTCCCTCTTAATCCCTGCTAAAACTGGCAACTTTTTATACTTACTAATGAAAATAATTAGATTTATAGACTAATTTTACGTCAGAAGATGTATATTAATTCATGTTCATTTTTTCTCAGTGTCTCATATTAATAGTACTAGTAGTTTTAAAACTGTCCAGGTCTCTTATTTCTAGATTTGTCCCTGATTCTGTTGAGATTTATCGCTGATGTATTACAGCCATGCGGTTTTATTTACTTTTATTTATTTACTTATTTAATTTATTTTATTTTGTTTGGGGGAATGACACAAGCAGAGTCAAGTTAGGCATTTTCCGAATTTGTGATATGCTGAACTCAAAAGGTTCTCTATCAATGCCCTAGTGCTATTAGGCCAGTAGCCTCATATCAGCCTATGAAGCTATGTGCCTATGTAGGCCTCACAACCCATTGACCCCCACATGGCCTGCTGATGTTATCTAATACAAGTTCACTTGCACTCTAGTGTCAATCAGACTTATGCCGTGGCGCCTGCATAACATACTGTGTTCTGTAGTCCATATACTTAGATAGGGATTCTGTTCTCACTGCAGTCAAATAAGTGTGTGTGTGTGTGTGTGTGTGTGTGTGTGTGTCTGTGCGTGTGTAGACAGCACAGCAGAAATGTGTGTCCTACAGTTACTTCTCCAATTACATGGACTTCCAGTATTTTGACACTTGCTCATGCTCATGCCTACACATCCATTTTATACAGTCCTCCCAACCTCTTTTCTCCCACATGGCCTGCTGATGTTATCTATTATATGTTCATCTGCAGTCCTGTATAAATCAAACTTGAGCTGTGGCGCATGTGTTAAGTATTGTGTTCTATAGTTTGTGTTCATAGATAGGTAGGGGTTCTATTCTCACGGCAGTTAACTGTGTGTTTGTGTGAGCTGTTGCTCGACATTACAGAGATCATTTTACACCAGTATGTGTGACACTGTCATCTTCTCCTCAACAGATACTGCTGATGTCATCAATTATATCACATTTTTGGATATGCGGTACTCCCACCAGGGTAGGGTCAGAGACTGGACTGGGAGCAAAGCAGAAGTCACCTCATTCTGTATAATAAAGTTTACAGTGGCATGACTTTTGATCTAGCCACATACATCATGGCATGGTATGTAGGCCATGTGTTATCTTGCTGAGAAAGCCCTGTGGTCTCTCCAGCTGCTACATGTGTCTGGTGAGATACATATAAAAATGCACATTATACTCTGTTAGTGCTGCCATGCAATCCTAAGATCTCAATATGATGGCATGACTTATGATGTGCACAACATAGGCTTTCAAAAGCATAGTGGACACTTGGTGATCAAAGTTCAAATTGCTTGCATCACTGGGTTTCTGCATAGTAGGACTGTTGTTAATGCTGTGATTAATATGGAACTCCACTTTTCAGATGAACATTACAAACACACATTTCTGCATGTATTTGTACATAGTGTGTCTTTATCATCATTCAGTTGTGTGCGTGTTGTCTCCTCCTGTACTATGCTATTACCACTGATGGACTCAATGACTGCACACAACAGGCAAGAATCAGCAAACCTGGTAAGCCAAAGGCCATATACTTTAGCCTGAACTGTCAAGAAATACAGTTCAAACAGTGAAGGACCAAGCAAAGATCCCTGGGGTTTTCCAATGGTGACAGCTCTACTGCTACAGGTTGATTCACCAACTTTCACATGATGTGTTCTGTCAGTGAGCCAACTGTTTACACATCATCTGATGAAAGGTTCAATCCCCAGCTTGGGGGTTTCCTCAATGATATCTGCATGTGTGATTGTGTCAAAACTCTAGGCCAGATCACAATAGGCAGTATGCACTGTCTCACCTTCATCCATATGTATCACATGGAATCCCTGTGCTGTGACATCACCAATCACCTATGGTTTGACCCAGCACATACACCTTCCTGATGCAGATGAATACACAGTTCAACATACACTCCACAAAGCCTATGTTCCCATACAAGGGCGTACATCAACATGCACCCACCTGAGATGGGGGGACAGCACCTGATGCATGCAAGTATAGGGACACCCTGAATCTCTTCGACTGCGAAATAGACAAACATGTCATCATGGACATCTTCTACATGTACACTAGTAATATTCCAGCTGTGTGTAACAGAGCTGTGTGAGTTGTTACTGCTATATCAGGTCTGTTACATCTGGCAGATGTCCTCAAAGACAAATACGGTGGAACAATGACTTCCTTGGACTTAGATACCATACCTTTGTTTTGTTTATATGTTGCGCAACACAGAATGATTTCCTTACTACTGTAGACATGTGATGGTCAAAGGCTAGATTACTGTCTATGTGTATTTCCAAGTCCCTGACTACTGGGTCAACTCTAAGGGGTGAGTTGTCAATATAATAGTTAACAGGGGTGGATGACTTCCTGAAGGATGCTATTATGCACTTCTTGGCATTTTGTTTTAGTCCATGCCTCTGACACCAGTTGATTGTCTGTGTCAGCCCTTCCTGGAGAGCATTTGTGTCAGTGTGGGTTTCAATGACAGCTTCGAATTTCCAATCATCTGCAAATTTAGTCAGCCAGAGACCACGGACATTGGCCTTGACTTCAGAGAAATAAATGCCAAAAAGGAGGGGTCCAAGGACTAATCCCTGAGGCATGATGACAACAGTATCATCTTGTGGAACTTGAACAGGTCAAGACATTTGACAAAAATCCACAGTGAGGTATTCAATCACCACTGTCATATGTAGGCATGAATAGCTATATCACCAAATGGGTAGACCAGTGTATGACATACATGGCATTTCACTATGTTGAAATGTGTGACACAACATTTATCTCAGGTCCAGTGGTCAGGTTGGTACATCAGGGGTATCTGCTAGGCCCTTTCCTGCCCATTACTTAAGTGATGGACATCACAGATGACATACATATGCTGTGTACAAACAGCTGCCTGAAGGACTACAGCTTGTAGGCAACCATCGACTCCAACTGTGATATTAGTATAATACAGACAGCATCAACACATACCAGAGACTGCTGCCACAGCCATGACAACACCTGCACTGACAAGACACATGGAGGGATTTGATGAATCAATAAACAGACACACCACCCAAGTATAATTAGAAGTTATGTACTCACCATAACGTTCCATCTGAGTAGGTGTATTCATTTGTCTGCAACCTGTGGGTTATGGATCCATCCGAACCGCATAGTTTTCCAGCTATGGATCCAAGCTCTCAGCTCCTCCCCTCACCCATAATGCCCTGCTCTACCCTCATGACCTCAGATCGAGTTTGCCAAAGCAACAATACCCTCAAAAGGGTAACAAGGAATATGCAGGAAACTGAAAGGCCAGGGTGAATACACCTACTCAGATGGAACGTTATGGTGAGTACATAACTTCTAAATCTGAAGTAGGATATTCATTTGTCTGCAACCTGTGGGACAGAGTCCCCAGCTACCTGAATCTTGGCGGCCATCATGGAAGGATATTCAGCCAAAGGATGCTCTACCCCTAGATGCAAGATCCAACTTATAGTGAGAAATAAATGTATGAGATGAAGCCCACGTGGCTGCTGCACAAATATCATCTAGAGGAATCCTAGCCTTGAAGGCTGCCGAGGTAGATACTGACCGGGTTGAATGGGCATGAACACCGATAAGCCAATAAAATGCACTGTGAAATCCAGCGGGACAGAGAAACTTTAGAAATTGGCTTGCCCAAATTGAATTTTGCAAAGGAAATAAACAGCTGGTCGGATTGCCTATGACCAGCTGTCCTGTTGAGATAAAATCTTAGTTGCCTGTGAACATCTAGTGAGTGTAGCTTATATTCACCTTTGTTTTCATACTTAGGAAGAAAACAGGGAGGTTAATGGATTGATTGATGTTTGCTTCAGAAGCGATTTTAGGAAGGAAGGACGGGTTGGTCCTGAGGGAGACACGGTCCGGATGAAATACCAAGTAAGGAGGTTTAGCTGATAAAGCTTGAAGTTCAGAAACTCTCTTGGCTGATGTAATGGCTACCAAAAGGCCGTCTTGTAGGACAAGAATTTGAGATCCACTGTAGCCGAGGGAGCGGTCAAGGCCTGTAGGACCAAAGAAAGGTCCCAAGGAGGAACTGCTTGCTTTATAGGGGCCTGAGAAGGAAAGTACCCTTAAGAAATGTTTTGCACAATTTGGCTGACATAAGAGGATTAGACTCTTGACCAATGTGATAGTGAGAAATTGCCGCCAGTTGAACTTTGACTGTGGAACTGCTGGCACCATCATTAAAGAGAGGTTAGAAAATCAAGCACTACAGGGAGAGGAACCTTTCTAGTGGATGGTTTATGAGCCGCCACCAAAATAGCCTTTACCGTGAAGAAATACGGGAGTCCTTATCAAGAGTGGAACTGGAGCAGCCAAGCGGTCAGCTTCAGGTTGTCCAGGTTCGGAGGAGGAATGCAGGATGGATGGGATATCAGATCCGAATGGGATCTAGAATCCAAGGAGGATTCACCGAGTGAGACCTTAGGAAGGGGAACCAGATCTGTCGAGGCCAGAATGGAGCAATGAGAATCATTCTGCAACCCACCCGAGAGGCTTTCTGAAGAACTTGCAGCATCAGAGGCAAGGGTGGATAGGCATACAGAAGACCGGTGGCCAAGCATGCACCAGAGGTATTAGAGCGAAAAACTGTCGCACTTGGTGTTTGAGGGAGAAGCAAAAGATCGCATGAAGGGGTTCCCTTGACAATTGAGAGACCACCGTAAGGGGTCAGAATGGTGCGACTGAGCTTGTCCGCTAGGATGTTGGACCGGAGATTGCCCATTCCCAAACTCTCATGGCCTCTCGACAAAGAGGGTAAGACCTTGTTCCCCTTGCTTGTTGATGTACCAGACAACAGACATATTGTCCGATTGAATCGCAATTGTTCCCAAGGGAAGAAAGTCCTGAAGTGCTAGCAACGCTAAGAGCACTGCCCGCATCTCTAGAACATTGATATGCAGTAAGGTCTCTGAATCGCTCCCGCTTGGGACTGTCCGCGCAAGAAGTGCCCCCACCCGAGGCGGAGGCCCGTGGTCACCGTGGGGAGAGGGGAGAACAAAAAAATGGGCGCACCGTGGAGATCCGGGAGTGGAGCCACCACAAGAGGGACCGCTTGCAAGCCTTGCTGATCGCTATGGGATGATGCATGGGAGAGCAAGGTATGACCACTGTACTACCACTGTAGAATATTGAGCCTGGCAAGAGGAAGAAGTGCTATCGACGAAGCCATGGACCCTAGAGCCCTCAGGACCAACTCCGCTGGAACAGAACATGAATGGAGAATGGCCCGCACCTGGAGCTGCAGATTTAGAACTCTGTCGCAGAGGGAAGGCTCTCAAACTCCTTTGTGTCTAGTCTGGCCCCTATGAAATCTAAGAGCTGAGTGGGTGCCAGGTTGGACTTGTTTGTATTTATTGTGATGCCCAGAAATGGAGCAAGATGGAGAAAGGAGTCTAGAGAAGTAGATGCCTTGTTGGGGCGGTAAGGAGCCAGTCGTCCAGGTAGGGAAAGACCTGCACCCCTGAAGCCTCAGGTGGGCCGCTACCACTGCTAGTACTTTAAACACCCTGGGGGCTGTGGTGAGACCAAAGGGAAGGACCCGAACTGGTAGTGACTGGCTCAGCCGAGGCGGAGAAACCTCCTGAGGCGTCTGTCCATTAGGATGTGGTTGAGATCTATCGAGCACATCCAGTGGCCTTCTCCCAGAAGGGGAGAATAGATTGTAGAGTGACCATTCGGAATTTTTCTTTGGGGACTGCCAGATTCAAGAGAGAGAGGTCTAGGATTGGTCTTTTTGGCACTAAAAGAACCTGAGAACCCTGATCCGATCTGGTCTGGGGAACGGGCTGGATGGCTCTTTTCTCTAGCAGATGGCGCCTCCCTTTGACCGGGGTCTGGTTGGGAGGGACTTCATCTTTGGAAGGTGAAGGAAAGGAATGCGATATCCCTGGATATGATTTGGAGAACCCAGCGGTCCGATGTTATGGACTCCCATGCCGCTAGGTGCCCCCCGAACGCCCCGACTGCCTCCAGAGTAGAGCAGTCGGGCAACCCAGAGAAAGGTTCCCTGGACCGAAGTTTCTGGGAGCCCCTCTGCCTCTAGGGCCTCCCTGTCCTCCTCTGCCACGGAAGGACTGGTTGTCCGGAGCAGGCTGGAACCACATCTTCTTCTGACCCTTTTGGCTCCTAGAATAGGGCCTCTGGGCTGGGTCAACGCTCTCGAACGGTCTTGCCAAACAGAGCAGAACCATCAAAGGCGCGTCGCAAGCAGCGCTTTGAAGGGCTCAGAAAAACGCAGTGGCGGAGCCAGGCCTAGTGACCAGTCCTGTCGAAGTATTTGACTGACCTAAGAGTGGCCATTTTGGTGGAGTGCAGGGCTCTGTCCTCCTCCGAAATGGACTCAGGGGATGCAGCGTTAATAAGGTCTCGCTGCATCCGAATATATGTGCCAAATAGTTCAAGAAGGTCGCCGAACTGAACATCCGCGGTCCATCATCCGAGACTCCTTGCTCGGTGGGTGGACTGAGGGACTCTCCTGAGCCAGTTCCGCCATCAACATGGCATCTACAGGAGGCCCCTTACTCCAATGGGTCCTGTCGGAGGGCGGCTAAGGATCCTGTCAGGTCTTTTGGGAATTGGCTCCATGGTGTCCGTTTTCTTCCACGCCTGGTGGTAATAAGGTCCACCAGGGGTCGGCAGGGGACACCCAAGAGGTAGACGGGCAATGCCTCCAAGAACACGGACTCGTCCGAGGAAGACTTGGGGCAGACCACCCCTAATACGGAGCATTTCCATGATGTCTCAAGGAGACATCCTCGGGGTGACCGTGGGGAGCCTTCCCTTCCTCCAAGTCCGTGTCTTCAGTGAGAGACTCGGGAGTCAATGTGCCTCCCATTATTGCTATGCAGTCGAGGGCCTCCTCTGGGGGCTGTCAGAGGAGTCCTCAACAGCAATTTGCTCCATGGGAGCAACTTGGGGCACAGAAACGGGCTGTCCCAGGGGCCGGATGGTGGAAGCCTGGCCCAGTGCAGAGGGGAGACCCTCAACAGAGCCCTCTCCACTACATCAAAAGATCAAAGGATCCCGGATCCGGGACAGGAGCACTGATCCCCGGATCCGGCTCGGATCCAGGCTCCGAGATCGGATCCATGGTCGGATCCGGTACCAAGTACTATCGGCTCCGACCTCCCCCGAAGCTGCTCGAACCCGGATAGCGGGTCGGAGAAGGAGCAATAGGCTTAAAAGGGTGTTGAGCTCCCCGGGGGAGGCAAGAGCACTCCCATCTGCATCTGGGCCTGGATGAACCTTCTCATCATCCGGTCCAGATCAGCATCAGGCTACCGAGGTAGGCCTGGAATGCCTCCTCGATAGCCCTCCTCCTCAGGACCCGGTGAGAAGCACACAGGGACCGGAGCCGAAGGAGGAGACCGACCGATGAGCCGGGAGAAGCTTGGCTGGCGGGGCGAAACAGAGGTCTCGCCCGCCAGGTGCTTCTCCAGATGCATCCCTCTCCTGTCCTGAAGGAGTTTGAGTCCCAGGAGCAGGAGGGGTGCCACAGGGGAACAACTGCAGCCGCAGGAGTTCAAGGAGGCGGAGGTCGAGCCGAGTCAAAGACCCGCCAAGACCAGCTTGGACCTCCTTCCTCTAGTGCCCTGGGGTTGAACCCTGCACAAATGGAACAACCAGATGTGAGGTGTTCAACCCCAAGACGTGTGGCCATCAGCGGTGAGAGCTTATGGCCACACATTTGAAATATGGACTTAGGCTGTTCAGCCATAGTCTATAAACTTAACCTAAAGTTACAGAAAAGTAACTTAAACAATAAAAGAAGCAGACAGGCCTCACACACAGGAGGGAATAAAAATTACTACTGAAATTTAAATTAAACTAAAAACAGTCAATAATAACAGGAAACCTACAACTTTCACACAAAAATTGTTAAAGAAAGAAAAAATTCTCTATTTTTCAACAAGAAAATAGTCTACTTAGCTGAGAGCTATGTATCCACATCTAGTTACCAGCGCGGCAAACAAGATCTGAGGTCATGAGGGTAGAGCAGGGCATTATGGGTGAGGGGAGGAGCTGAGAGCTTGGATCCATAGCTGGAAAACTAATCCGATATCGGATCCATAACCCACAGGTTGCAGACAAATGAATATCCTACTTCAGATTGTGGACATCACACTCTATAATCAGACCAATAGGTATGTGACCTGTGTCCTGGGGTAGAGGGCAATTGGTACATCCAGCAACATGTGGTCACAGTGCTGACTACTCCCTTGAATGTAACACAACTACTGGGTATGTGAAGGATATGCCCATCAGAGGCCATAATAACTTAATGGTTCACACCATTCATCACACCAATAACTGTGTATAATGCACCCTTCTTCATGCACCTCCCTACTCATATTCCAGTAATGTATAACTGAAGTGTACCAACTTTATCATAGTATGCTGTCACACAGCTTATTGCCCATACTTAGGTATTCTTTCTGGGGAATATACATGACTGTCTTATGGTGTGGAACATGAAAAGATTCACAGGTGTTTACTAGGCTAACAACCACAAGGGCCTTTTTAAGCCTAGCCATGCATCCCAAATCTCTGACATGTTCTGATACCCATGTAAGCAGGGGCTTGGGAGATGAAACATTTACAAACAGGGGCCTAGGAGATGAAACATTTACAGTTTGTCTGTGTCCATTAGAGACATAGGTGCCAAACCAGGGATGAATTTCCTGTTCCCTCATCCAACTGTCCAAGTTGCACTTGAATTGGGCTAGGGAGAACTCTGCTTCTCATTAAGGGGGGAGCCTGTTCCAGATATGGAGTAGTCTCTGGGATACATACCTGTCTCTCCAGCAGGTCCTATTTATATCACAGGCAAGGTTTAACTCCTAAAACATGTAATTCTGGTGCGTTTTTTTTTTTTTGTGGATATGCAGGAGCTCCATCATAGTGGGGTCTGACAATGCCCTGTATGCCAGGCATAGATGCCCCCTCAATAGCTGGCATGAGACAAAATACAGAGATAAGGCCTTATGGCGGTCTGCATAGGACATTTTTACATTCACCCTGTATTCTTTTAATGAGGAACCTTTGTGGATGTTCCAATTGTTGGATATGTCTACTTAGGTACACAACAAAGGGGGCATTGTAGTCGATAGGTCTGATGAATGCCAAATACGGTGGAACAATGACTTCCTTGGACTTAGATACCATACCTTTGTTTTGTTTATATGTTGCGCAACACAGAATGATTTCCTTACTACTGTAGACATGTGATGGTCAAAGGCTAGATTACTGTCTATGTGTATTTCCAAGTCCCTGACTACTGGGTCAACTCTAAGGGGTGAGTTGTCAATATAATAGTTAACAGGGGTGGATGACTTCCTGAAGGATGCTATTATGCACTTCTTGGCATTTTGTTTTAGTCCATGTCTCTGACACCAGTTGATTGTCTGTGTCAGCCCTTCCTGGAGAGCATTTGTGTCAGTGTGGGTTTCAATGACAGCTTCGAATTTCCAATCATCTGCAAATTTAGTCAGCCAGAGACCACGGACATTGGCCTTGACTTCAGAGAAATAAATGCCAAAAAGGAGGGGTCCAAGGACTAATCCCGGAGGGATCCATTTATTATGAATGGCCTCTTTGTAGAGGTGGACTCCCCAATTCTTACTGCCAGGGTCCTGTCTGTGAGTCAGCTGGCTCTCCACCGGATGACATATGAGTTTATACCGAACCTCCTGAGTTTGTTAACAATGCATGAGAGGGGTACTGTGTCAAATGCTTTGGCCACGTCAACATAGGCAGTGTGAACCATTTTGCCCTCATACATCTCTTTGGTGACGTTTTCAAAGAAGTTAACAAGGTTGAGTAGGCATGACTTGCCCTTGACGAAACCAAGCTGGGTTGGTTCCAGTATGTGGAAGTTTCCTATATCACAAAAAATACAACAAAAAGACACAAAACATTTCACCTCTCGAGAAACATCAAAGCACACCACCATAATTGTTTTTATGCATTTGTACACATGAATTATCTAGTTATGCTGAATATATAGATGTGTCTGCTTTTCAATTCATTGCATTTTTATGTATACATATTGTTCTTTCTTCCCTTTTAAATGTTTGAGGTTTGCATTATGTGGTTGCACTATGTGGTTGCACTTTAAGGAAATCAGCTAATTGTGAAGATTAAATATTTAATTTGATTATTTAATTAATTAATTAAATGCATTTGATAATAATGTTTGGTATATAAGGAAGTGAATTATTGTAATAAATTGTTCCATTGAAGGTGAAATGCCAAGGCACCAGAACGTGAAAAATAAAAGTTTACAGCTTTTCCTTGCATCGCTCCTTTCATAGCTAATTGTGAAGATTAAATATTTAATTTGATTATTTAATTAATTAATTGAATGCATTTGCTAATAATGTTTGATATATAAGGAAATGAATTATTGTAGTAAATTGTTCCACTGAAGGTGAAAGGCCAAGGTACCAGAACGTGAAAAATAAAAGTTTATAGCTTTTCCTTGCATCACTCCTTTCATAGCTAATTGTGAAGATTAAATATTTAATTTGATTATTTAATTAATTAATTGAATGCATTTGCTAATAATGTTTGGTATATAAGGAAGTGAATTATTGTAGTAAATTGTTCGATTGATGGTGAAAGGCCAAGGTACCAGAACGTGAAAAATAAAAGTTTACAGCTTCTCCTTGCGTCGTTCCTTTCATGGTGGTGTGCTTTGATGTTTCTTGAGAGGTTTCCTATATCAGTACTGATTACTTCCATGATAATTCTTTCCATGGCTTTACATACACGACTAATGAGATTTATGTTTCTGTAGATGGCCCACCTTTGTGCAGAGGGATGACTTTTGCTGTTTTCCATTCATGAGGTGCAAAGCATGTTTGGAGGCTAGAGTTAAATAGTAATTCCAGACGGCCAGATAGGTCATGTTTCATGTTATTTAAAAGGCATCCTGGGATATTGTCTGGGCCCACTGATGCACTGTTCTTGGAATTGTTACACCAGACACATGTGCTACCTGTTCAGCTTATGGACACACTGCATACATAGGTGATTGACAACATTAATGTCATGTATATCATTCGTGACAGCTTGGACTGTGCCACAGATATATGCCATGCACACAAGGCAACTAGCTTGTATTGCCCATATTGTCATATACCAGTATAGCACTGTCTCGCCTAACACCTCCTGCAGATACTGCAGTACCAGGACAGTATGTGTGATTACCCTCATAGAATATGGATGTATCATACTAGTTGTCAGGTGTGTGTGCGTGGAGGCTCATCTGTTATCACTCTACATCACATATGTCACAAGCATGGGATTAGTGGTGGTATTTATTCTGATATTGTCCATGATTAGGTAATTTTTTGTAATGTTTGCCATGATCCTTTACCTGTGGCCACCTTGCTGGAGACCTCTGCTGAGAGTACACGCATATTCAGGTATAACAGTTTGCACAGCTTCCCAATATGCACCCTATCACAACTGTATGTCAGATCTCTGATAGATGTCCTCTGCATTATTAATGTAAGGATCCTAATCTCACACACACATCCTCTCCATTATGTCACCTTGTGTGACAGTCACAGACAACACGTTTTCCTGTACAGTCCATACTGTACCATACAGATATGTGCTTGGTGTTGCTGCTACAACCATCTTCCATTGACATGCCCACCTCTGCTGTATATGCGTGAGTTTCACTTGTACTCTTTCCCTGTGTTCATCCCTACAATGCATCTGTGTGTCTCTATTCAATACACACACTTCTCCTGAGTGATCATTTTACAAGGCAGTCCCATGTCCTGTTACAGATCATTAACACAGCTTCAATACAGTATGCCAGGAATGGGACATCACAATTCTCTGATCTGGAGGTACACTGTCCTGTACTGTGTTTGGACTATACACTTCACATTCATACCTCTCAACTGTCCAAATATTCCCAGGATGTTCAGATGTTTTCCTTATCATATATTTGACTTTCTGCCATATCACTGTCTGGACTGATGTGACTCAATAATACATACATTTGAGTGCATACCTCTCAACTGTCCTGACCTGTTCAGAATGTGTATTTCTTGTCTCATATTTGTGATCTTTTCCTCGTAACATTTTTTTTTCCTGGCAAATCATTGGCATGTCCTAGCAGAGTACAGTCAGAAACTGATGACTGACATTTGAGTTTCAAACTCTTCAGAAAGGTCATGCTAATATGCAACCTATATATTCTATCAGCTTCCTAAATTTGGAAGTGCAGTATTAAAAATCTCACTGTAAGAGGTTAACAGTGTTACATTCTAACATATTGTTATGTGACATCTGTGTCAAATATGCCCCTATTACTGGTTATTTGTCCTCTCATTAAGTTGGTCTCTGTGCAGATGTGTTGCACTAATAGAATAATTCATATTTGTAAAGTCTTGGTGATCACTGTGGCATTCTGTGCAAATCCACGCACTGTAGGTGCTCTGTCTTACATGGAATTGCTATCCATGTTCACTTAATTGGTTTCATGGCCAGCAAAACTGTTGCAAGCCATGAAACCTAGCTTAGGCATGCTGCACCTCATTAATATGCATTGCAGGCTGACAAGTGACACACACCATCACGCTAACACGTAAGCTCCATGTTGGCACTTTATGAAGCCTACATGCAGTTTATTGACTCTCCAAGAGTGTCTAGTTTGCGGCATACCGTACAGTGAGAGACAGAACCTAGGGGTCACAAATCCCACATTGTACAAAATTTCTGTGTCACGAATGCACAAGTTGTAATGGACAATAGGAGGGCTGCGGTTATTGAAATCACCCCCATACACCTCAACTGCTGTTACACTAAGGATATGCAAAACACCAGTATATGCATATATTATGCTAGACTATACAAGAGGATTTTGGACTACAGGTAATCCTTCAACTCCCTTCAAACAGTAGATGCCCCTCAACAGTGCACACATAATGCATTTTCTTACAGCAGATGTTCCTAGTGGGAACCCCTCTGAGAAAAGGTGACAGACAACAACCTACTTGTCCTAGTGTCACTGGAATTATTCCCACATAACAATCATCACCAGCAAGTGAATTTCTTCCAACTCTCAACTGCAGCCCTCTCTCACAAACTGATATTTTAGAGGCTAGCCAGATATCCACACTGCGAGCCAACTAGAGGTGATAGATGAAGCCCTACCCAGCCCACACACACACACACACACACACACACACACTACACACAAACAGTGGCACACAACCTTGATCGTAATATCCTGTCAACTCCTGAACACCCCTCAAAGTCTCACTAACCCCTTCACTGCTCGTCCTCAGTAAACAGTAATAGCCCATCACTCATTCAGAAGCAACCAATTATTTCTGACCTTATTTATCTTCCTAGTTGTGGCTCCTAAAAATATAATGTTTTTCTCCGGAATTTACTCACCTCTACCTTCTCACATTTCCTGTTTTTCATCTTCCTTTATCATTAACTGTTCAACGTCACCTTTTAGGTCAGATCCTTGTTGATGGGCACTGTTATCTATTTTCTGATGTAGACAGACTAGTGTATTATGTTTACAAACACCCCATCAGATTACTATAGATCCTCCAAGTCTGTATTGGTTAATAATCATTAACATGACTGAAAATAGCTTACTATTAAGCCATCTGCTTGAAGCTTCAACACTTACAAAGCTCTTCATTACTGTCAAAACTACCTCACTTAAGGCGTGTCTTGTTTTCAGAGTACCATTTATGCTATTACTGCCCTACCATGAATTCCCAGTACATAATCTTTCAGTTTTTTACCATTACAGGGTCTTCCCTGTAAATGGATTTGAGGCTCAGCAGGACCTGATAGTAAAAAAAAAAAAAAAAAAGCACAAATAAATGAAACTATACCACCACATCAGACACCTGATCTGTCTAAAGCCAATGAGATGCTTATGTGGATGACACTCATGTGGCTAATGCATGTGCATCTCTGAACACCTTTGCACAATGCTATAAATGGGATGTGATCTCCAGGCTGAGGTGTGCCTTTGGAGATACAGTTACCTGGGATATTCTTCAATGAGGAACCACCACAGAAGATAAGCACAAGACTCTGCCCTATAGTTGATGATGGTAAAACTTCTGATGACAGATACAAAAGTTATGTACTTATCAAAACAAGAAATCGGCATTGGCAGTTCATTTTTGCCACCATTCCCACTCCTCCTGCTTTCCCAGTCTAAGGGTATGACAGGTGTGTCCTACTTGGAAGCTTGCCTCTTGTCTAACATTTCTCCTTATGTTGCATATCCCTCCTTACGTGTGTTTTCAGAAATGTGAAGAAAGGCCCTTAGGTCCATAGAACTGGGGTTCATGGGAAGGGGTTGTACCAGCCTTCGTCTTGAAATGACCAGGGCAGACATATTATTACAGTAAGTACATGCATTTCATTTTCTGGAGCTAAAGATAGCGAAAGTGTCTGATGTGTCATTCCAAAACACACATTTCACTCTGAAGTACTTTTTTTCCCAAAAAGTTGCTTTTATGGCACAGGATTTGCCATACAAAAAACTGTGTCAACTTCATACATAACACAATAGGAAAGACAGAGTTGCCTTTGATACATTAACTCACAATTTTTAAGAGGAAACTGAAAAAGAAGTTGAAGTCCTTCCTTAAGGATTTTGTTCTATCCAAATAAAATCTCATAGTTTGCGAACATCCATACAGTACAAACAGGTGGTCTGACAGAAGAATCATAGGAAGTCGACTGACTGATTTATATTTAATTTTGTGGCAAATTTAGTCATAAAGGAAGGGTTTACCCTCATGAACACCCATTCTTTATGGGAATTTAAATATGATGGATGTACACACAAAGCATGCACATCTGAAGTCCTGCAACAAAGGAGAACTTTGAAAGGAGAAATTTCAGTTAGACTGAAGAACCTGGTTCAAAAGGAGGAAGATATGGTAAGTTAGCTTCTTCAGAACAAAGTACAGGGCCCATGGAGATGTGAAAGAAGGATATAGTACAAAGGAACCCCATAAAATGTTTATGCATACTTTGAGTATGGTTAAAGACACAAAAGCTGCACCTTGATGAAAAAGTGAGATGGCTATCAGATATACTTTCACAGAAGAGAAGATGAGACCCGAATTAACAATCCGAGACAAATATTCCAAGACACTAAGAACTGATGCCATGAATGAATCCACTCCTCTAACAATTTCTTAGGCAGAAAAATTAAATGGGTTTATTTACTGTGATGCACATTCCTGGTGTCAGGTCTATGGGCAAAAGTCAGGCTCTGGATTACCTTGTGTGACCCACAGGGTCCCCAACCATCAATGGAATCAGAGAAGCCATGCAATCAATTTCTCTGAGAAAAACACCAGATGGATGGCTGACTCAAGAGATTCTTGGTCAGCTTCAAAGATCTGTCCAACAGATGAGGTCAAAGCAGGGGCACCCTGACTTACCAGGGTCAAAAAGAGGCACTTTGAATGACACTGACTTTGGAATTCGTGGACTTCCCAAGGAACTTGGAGATACTGGGAAATGAAAGAAAGGTGTAGAGTAGTCTCAGGGGCCACTTGTGTATGACTGCATCCTGTGGGAGAAATAAAAGAAAATGATGCAAACATATAGCACTAAGACTTCCCCAGTGGCAGAAAAGCGACTGTTGTTAAATGACCGAGAGACCACTTGTGAGGCATCAAGAGACAGTGAAAGAGCCTGTCCACAACAGAAAGTACAGTTGTATACACTTACCATAAATGTAGATGTTAGAGTATATTCACTGTTGCAGTCATCACATTTGGGTTATCCTGCCAGGGGTAGCCCTCAGTTGGCCTGAATACCAGAGGCTTAGTATTTCTGCGTCGGTTGCTGTCGCTCAGGACATATGTCAGGTCATCAGTGGTATAAAAATCAGGCAGCCAACGCCATTACATCAGTTTTTCTTGCCCTGGCAGGAGCCCCCAAATAGGGAGCTAGGCTATGGTGGAAGAACACTACCAGTAGAAAGTAGATACCAAAAATTCCCTGTACGGAAAGAAACAGAGAGAGACAAGGGGATGGAGGGGGGGGGGCCAGGACTGCAACAGTGAATATACTCAAACATCTGCATTTATGGTAAGTGTACATAACTGTACTATGTTTTTAGTGTTTCACTGTTGCAGTCATCACATTTGGGTTGATTCCCACAGCTGAAGAAAAGGGTGGAGGCAGTCAGGAAGACAGGGGGCTGGCTAGGATGCCCTCCAAGACTGCGGTGGCAAAGCTTGCCCTGGATTTGGAGAAGATAGGCAGGTGGTAATGCTTGGTGAAGGTATGAACAGATGTCCATGTTGCAGCCGCCCGGATGTTCCTAGTGGGAACCCCTCTGAGAAAAGCTGCAGAGGTGGAGGTTGCCCTGGTGGAATGTGTCCTGACCCCCTTTGGGGGCGGTTTCCCATGCTGTTTGTAGAAGAAATGGATGCAGTGTGCTATCCATTTGGAGACTGTTTGTTTGGATATGGCCTTGCTCTCTGCCCCCGCTGCGAAGCTGACTAGCAGTTGATCGACTTTTTTAAAAGATTTAGTCCTGACCAGATAGAATCTGAGCTGTCTGTGCACATCTAGAGAGTGCAGAATCCTTTTCCCCTTGTTTTGTAGGTTAGGGAAAAAGGTGGGCAAATGAATGGATTGGTTGAGAGCCACAGTGGACATCAATTTAGGCATGAAGGATGGGTTAGTCCTGAGGGAGACCCTGTCAGTATGGAAAATGATGAAGGACTCTACAGCCATGAGTGCTTGTAGCTCTGAAAGTCTTCTAGCTGTAGTGATGACCAGAAGCAAGGCTGTTTTCCATGAGAAGAATTTTCAACTCTGCTTAAGCTGCAGGCTCAAAGGGGGGTAGGGTGAGCTTTTCCAACACAAAGTTAAGGTCCCAAGCTGGGGTAGGAGCTCTTCTGTGTGGCCTTAAGTTGTTAGCCCCTCTTAGGAACTGTTTGATGAGAGGGTGTGAGAAGAGAGGTGGCTCTGTGCCATAATGAGCAGAGATGGCAGAGGCATGAATTTTAATAGAAGAGAAGGATAGACCCCTATGTAGTAGGTCTGGTAATCCAGGATGAGAGGTAGGGAGGGCTGTGCTGTTTCAGCTCCCTTAACCTGGATCCAGGTGCAAAACCTTTTCCACTTGTTAGCATAGGATTTTCTAGTGCTGGGGCGTCTGGCCTGACGTACAACATCTAGGACTTGTTTGCTTAGGCTAGCAGCTTGAGGAAAGGTCAGGGAATAAGCTAGGCTGCCAGGTTGAGGGTCTGCAATTGGGCATGCATGAATTCTCCATTCTTCTGGGTCAGGAGTGTTGGGATCTGAGGTAGGTGGCAGAGGTGACAGGCTGCGCAGCAGTGGGTACCAGTGCTGGCGTGGCCAGTCTGGGGTATTCAAGACTGCCCTTGGTTTTTCCTTCCTTATTTTGAACAGTACCCTTGAAATGAGTAGTAGAGGGGAAAATGCATAGACTGAGAGTTTTACCCATTGGAAGGATAGAGTATTCACTTTCCAAGCCTTGCTGTGAGGTTCCCTTGTGCAGAATTTGCTGAGCTGATGATTGGAGGCGAAGGCAAAGAGGTCCACCATTGGGGTGCCCCATTTCTGGGTTACAAGGGTGAAGGTTCTGTGGTCTAGCTGCCACTCACAGGGGTCTATCAAGTTTCTGCTTAAGTTATCTGCCAGAGAGTTTAGGGAGCCTGGCAGGAATTGTGCTAGCAGGTGTATCTGCATGGCTGAGGCCATGTGCCAAAGGGTCATGGCGAGCCTGCAGAGAGGATAAGAGTGAGTCCCCTCCCTGCTTGTTGATATACCACATCACTGTGGTGTTGTCTGTTTTGATCAGTAGA
This sequence comes from Protopterus annectens, assembly GCF_019279795.1. Lineage (NCBI taxonomy): Eukaryota > Metazoa > Chordata > Ceratodontiformes > Protopteridae > Protopterus > Protopterus annectens. The sequence goes on along the minus strand of NC_056744.1, from coordinate 908,463,964 downwards.
GACCCCAGGGAGAGTAGGGGTCTGAAAGCTGTCAGGGCATGCTGAACAGCTAGCATCTCTTTTTGGCTGATGTGCAGATGTATTTGATTTCCAATGGCCCTGAATGCACCTGTTGTCCAGTGTGCACCCAAGGCATAGTCTGATGCGTCTGTGGTGAGGGTCTGGGCGGCGTGGGGTTGTGAGAAGGGAAGTCCCTTGCTGTGGTTGCATGCTGCTGCCCACCAAAGAAAATCTTTACTTAGACAGGATATCACTGGTATGATAGTTTCCAGGTCTTGAGAGTGTTGACACCAAAGGCTTTTTAGGTACCACTGTAGTTTCCTCATATGCAGACTGGCATATAGAATGAGTAGAATGCAGGAGGCCATGAACCCTACAGCTTGCAGGATTTTCCTTGTGGATAACTGGGTTCTGGTAGCTAGTTTAGAGAAGTAGCCTGTCAGGGAGGCTTGTTTTACTGGACCAAAATGCCATCTGGGCTGCTGTGTCCAGGCTTGCTCCCAGGAATACATTTTTTTTGTCTGGGGACTAGTTTTGATTTCTTTTCATTGATAGTATACCCCAGGGGGTCAGTAGGTCCTTTACAAAGGTCAGGTGCTGTAACAGCTTTTCCTGACTGTCTGCCTGAATCATGCAATCATCTAAGTAGGGGTAAATTTGAATATTTCTTTGTCTGCAAAAAGCAATGGCTGGAGCCAAGAATTTTGTGAAAACTCTGGGAGCAGTGGATAAGCCAAAGAAAAGTGCAGAAAACTGAAAGTGCATAGATCCTGCCCTGAAACGTAGATATTTCCTGCAAGATTCCCTGATTGGGATGTATAGGTAGGCCTCTTTTAGGTCTAGGGTGGCTAACCAAGCATCATTGGAAAGCATAGGAAGAAGCTGCTGGAGGGTGAGCATTTTGAATTTTGGTATCACCAGAAAGGTGTTTAGAATGGGTAGATCAAGGATTGGGCGCCAGGTGCCCTCTTTTCTGGGTACCAGGAAGAGTCTGGAATAGAAACCTTGGCCTATCTAGTCTGTAGAAACATGCTGTATTGACCTCATGGAGAGCAGGGAAAGGACTTGCTTTTTGGCCTCTGCCCACTGGTTTGGAGGAAGATCTGGGAACCCTTTTGGGGTTGGCAGAGTGTGGAAATTAAATTTGTATCCCTGGGACACAATGTTGAGGACCCATCAGTCGTTGGTAATAGAGGCCCAGTTGTTTGCATGGAAGGAGAGTTTTCCTCCTAGGGGCACAAGCAGGTGGGCAGAGGTTGGGGTGGAACGTCAATGTGAGTTCTTCCCATAAGGGGGTGGCTTAGCACTCCCTGTTTTTGAAGAGGAGAAACTCCATTGCTTAGATCTCTGCATTCCCTGGCACTGCTGTTGGGAGGGGGGGGGGTCTGCTTCCCCTGGGTCTGAGGTGAGCTGGTCTGGAGTGGGCCGGAAAGGACCAGTGCTTGAAGGGGCAATGCCTACTGAACCTCGGAGGCTGGACCTGTAAAACGTCTTTAACTGCCTGCATACATTTAGCTTTTTCTTCCATCTTTTTTTAAGACCTGTTCTACCTTGGTGCCAAACAAATTGTCTTTGTTCAATGGTGCGTCCAATAATTTTGATTTGACATGGTCTGCCAAGGTCTGTTCCTTAAGCCAAGCATGCCTTCTAAGGAGACAACCAGTGACTGCTGTCCTGCAAGATGCTTCTAGGGCATCAAAGCCACATTGCAAGGTGTTCTTAGTAACTTGGCTTGCAGAATGCATAAGCTCTTGTAATTCTTTATTTTCTGCACAAGCAGGAAAGGAAGATATTTTTTATTTGAGGAGTTTCATGGTATGCTACTGATATTTCAGCATGTGGAACTGACAATTTAGTGCTCTAATAGCAAGAGTTGCAGAGGTGTATACTTTTTTACCCCATTTGTCTAAATCTCGGGAATCCCTGTCTGGGGGGGTGGGATTCTTAGCTGAGGTTGCTTTAATTCCTTTAGGTCCTTGGGAGATGACCTCTGGGTCAGCAGTAGGATTTTTGAAAAGGAATTTGAGAGAGTCAGGGACTCTGTAGTACCGGTCATGTTTCCTGGGAGCAGGAGGAAGGGTGTCAGGAGTCAAACTGGATTCCATAAAGACATCATCCACAACATCCAGGACAGGAGGAATGGCTAAAGGTCTGTGCTGTGGTAAATCTAAGAATTCCTTGAGTCGCTTTTTTGACTGAGGATAGTCCTGACATTCCCATTGGAAATGCTCCCTTAATGTATGTAGGGTTTCACCAAATGAAAAATCCATGGGAGGAGAGGCAGAAGGAATGGATTCCTCTGCATCAGAATCCTCATAAGCAGAGAGGGGTTGCATGTTTTCATATTCAGAAACCTCAAGAGTCATCGGACTCCTGTTCAGATAAAACTATTGGGGACAAGTCTCTTTTTCTTTTGGAAGTGGTGGCCTGGCTTCCCCTAATAAGCATAATAAGTTCTTCCACCATTTTAAGTATTTGAGACTGAGGCAAGGAAGCTGGTGCCTGAGCTTGGGTCATCGTTTTTTTTCGGCTTAGTTTGTACCCTGGGCCTCAGAAAAGTACAGTTTTGTACCTACCATAAATGTAGATGTTCGAAGATCCACATTGCTGCAGTCCTTACACTTGGGTAGTCCGCTGTCCTCGGTCGGCCCGAATATCAAAGTATTAGGCTGACGTCGGTCAAGGCGCTTAAGACTGACATCAGGACGTCAGGGTACAAATGCGCATGACCGACGTCATATCCTCAGTCTTTTCTTGCCCCAGATGTCAGAAGACCCTAAAAAGAAAGGTCAAAACCAAAAGACAGCAAACAACCAACCAACCACCCTTGCACTAATAATATGTACAATATATACAAAATACACAATATTTACAACCCAACCCACACAACCGCCTCTAACAACAGAGGGGAAGGAGGGAGGGTAAATTGGACTGCAGCAATGTGGATCTTCGAACATCTACATTTATGGTAGGTACAAAACTGTACTATGTTCTTCATCTCACATTGCTGCAGTCCTTACACTTGGGTAGAATCCCAAAGCAGAGGTAAGGGAGGATGGCAAAACTATAAAGCAGCAGGAGCTGCCAAAATGCCCTGCAAAATAGCAGTGGCAAAACCAGCCCTAGATTTAGAGTAAAGTGGAAGGTGATAATGCTTAGAGAAAGTATGCACTGAACTCCAAGTAGCTGCCTCCAAAATATCTTTAGTTGCCACCCCCCTTAAAAAAGCTGTCGAAGTGGCAGTAGCCCTAGTGGAATGAGGCCTAATCCCAGCTGGAATCTCCTTACCATGATGGGAATAACAGAAAGCAATGCAAAACCCAATCCACTTAGAAATAGTTTGTTTTGACACAGGCTTGCCCTGAGAACTCAAAGCAAAAGAAACAAATAACTGCTGAGACTGCCTGAACCCTTTAGTTCTGCTCAAATAATATTGCAACTGCCTGTGTACATCTAAAGTGTGCAAAATCTTTTCCCCTTTATTTTGGGGATTTGCATAAAAAGTAGGCAAATGAATAGTTTGGTTTAAAGCCACACTAGAAACCACTTTAGGCATAAAGGAAGGATTAGTGCAAAGATACCCTATCCTTATGGAAAATTAAGAAAGGCTCAACCGCCATAAGGGCCTGTAATTCAGAAACCCTTCTTGCAGAGGTAATGGCCAACAAAAAAGCAGTCTTCCATGATAAATATTTCAACTCGGCAGTAGCTGCAGGCTCAAAAGGTTGTAGAGTGAGTTTCTCCAACACAAAATTGAGATCCCAAGCAGGAGTAGGAGCTCTACGTGGGGTCTTATATTCTTTGCCCCTCTAAGAAATTGCTTGAACAAAGGATGAGAAAACAATGGTGGGTCACAGTCATAGTGAGCAGAAATTGCTGCAGCATGAACCTTAATAGAAGAGAAGGACAAACCTTTGTCCAGTAACTCAGTAAGATATTGAAGAGCCACACTTAAATTAGGCTCAGAAACATCAAATTCCTTTGCTGTACTCCAAAATAAAAATCTCTTCCATTTATCTGCGTACACTTTCCTTGTACTAGGCCTTCTGGCTTCCAAAATAACATTCAAAACTTGCTGTGGAAGTTGAGACCCTCCAGGGTTCAAAACAGAATATGCCAGGCTGTTAGGTGAAGAGAGTGAAGTTTGACATTGAGTAAATGACTGTTCTGAGACAGCAGGTGTGGAATCGAAGGCAAAGGCCATGGAGGCTCCCGTACCAGACTTCTCAGTAATGGGTACCAATGCTGTCGAGGCCAATCTGGAGCTATTAAAATCATCTTTGGCTTGTCCTGTCTGACCTTTAGGAGTACCTTTGGGATGAGAGGCAGAGGTGGAAAGGCATACACATGAAGATTGCTCCAATTGAAAGAAAGAGCATCCACTTTCCAGGCTGTGGGATGAAACCTTTTTGTGCAAAACTTGGGCAGCTGGTAGTTTAGTGGAGAAGCGAACAGATCTATGTCTGGAGTTCCCCATGACACTATCAATTTCTGAAATACATGAGGATCCAATTTCCACTCGTGGGGATCCATAATTCGTCTGCTCAACACATCTGCTAAGGAGTTCTGTGCTCCCGGCAGAAACCTTGCCTGAAGATTTAGCTGTAAACTGAGAGCAGTCTCCCACAAAATCATTGCTTGCCTGCATAGAGGATAAGAATGTGTTCCCCCTTGCTTGTTGATGTACCACATGACAGTTGTGTTGTCTGTTAGAATCAACACCTGCCCTGGAAGAAGTAAATCCTTGAAAGCTATTAATGCAAATTGGACTGCTAACATCTCCTTCAGGTTGATATGTAGATGTTGTAGTCTGGCAGGCCACGTGTCTTGTATCCACTTTCCATTTAGATGAGCTCCCCAAGCTTTGTCTGAGGCATCTGTCGTTAGAATCTGACTCGCCTCTGGCCGGGTCACAGAGAGTCCCTTGTTTAGGTGACATTCCTGAGCCCACCACAAAAATTCATTTTGAATGCAAGGTATTATCTGAATGACAGTGTCCATATCCTGGCAGTGCTGTGTCCATACATTTTTGAGATACCATTGTAGCTTCCTCATATGCAATTTGGCATTGGGAAGCACCAGAATACAAGATGCCATGAACCCCAAGGCTTGAAGGACTGTCCTTGCAGTCAGCCTGGACTGATGAGACAATTGATGGAAGTAAAGGGAAAGATTCTTTTGTTTGTCCGGGGTCAAAAAGGCCATCTGGGATGCTGTATTCAGTCTTACACCCAGAAAGCACATGTCCTGAGAGGGTACTAGACTGGACTTTATTTCGTTCACAGAATACCCCAGGCATCTTAGCACTGCTATCACATATTGCAAATGATGAAGAAGTTCGTCCCTTCCTTGAGCCAGAATCAGGCAATCGTCCAAATAAGGATAGATCTGTATTCCTTTTAGCCTGAAGAAAGCTATCACTGGAGCCAGAACTTTCGTGAACACTCTGGGCGCAGTAGATAAGCCATAGGGCAATGCAGAGAACTGATAATGAGAAGTCCCAGCCCGAAAACGCAGATACTTCCTGCAACTTAGTCTGATAGGAACATGAAGGTAAGCCTCCTTGAGATCCAGAGTTACCATCCAGTGATCTTTGCCCAGCAGAGGTAAAAGCTGTTGTAACGTCAACATTTTGAACTTGGGAATGTCCAGATAAGTGTTGAGGATAGATAAATCCAAAATTGGTCTCCGTGTTCCCCTTCTTTGGTACTAGGAACAGGCGAGAATAAAATCCTAGGCCCACTTCTGGCAGAGGGACCGGCTGTATGGCCCCTATTTGAAGTAGCAGAGAAATTTGTTTGTGAGCCTCTATTCTTTGCTGAGGAGGAACGTCTGGCATGCCTTTGAAAGGAGGCAAGGTATGGAAATAAAACTTGTAACCTTGGTGTATGATATCCAATACCCATCTGTCTTGGGTAATTAAACTCCAATTTTCCTTGAAAAGTGCCAACCTTCCTCCCAAAGGTGCTGCCAGGCAGAAGGCTCTGGCAGCTGAAAAGGTAGGTCATTGGGCCTGTTTACGAAAGGACTGACCCCTGCCCTCACCCGAAGACTGTGCAGGTGAACTCCCTGTTCTAGGCCTGAAAGAGCCCTGAGCTCTGCCCCTACCACGTCTAGATCTACCCCTAGACTGGGAATCATAAGAAGGATACGTCCACCCCTTGGCAGGCCAATTCCTACTAAACTTCGGAGGCTGAACCTGCAAAAAATCTTTAACAGTCTGCATAGACTTAGTCTTGTCTTCCATTTTCTTTAAGACTGCCTCCACAGGTGAACCAAACAACACATCAGACTGTAAAGGGGCATCTAAAATCCTTGTCTTAACATGGTCAGATAAATTCTGATCCCTCAGCCAGGCGTGCCTGCGAAGAACTGACCCAGTGGCAGCCACCCTAGAAGAGGCCTGTACAGCATCAAAACCACATTGCAAAGAATGCTTACCCACCTGTTCAGAAACATGTACCAAATCTTGTAATTCTTTACACTCAATACCTTCCGCCAGAGCATCTACCTTAGACTTCAATTGAGAAAGTAGATAGTTTTGGTATTTCAACATGTGAAACTGGCAATTCAAAGCCCTCATAGCTAAGGTGGAAGAAGTATAGACTTTCTTTCCCCATCTATCCAAAGCCCTGGCCTCTATCTGGAGGAACCGGATTTTTTACAACAGAGGCCTTGACACCCTTAGGCCCCTGACTAACAGTTTCTGGGTCCGCCCTAGGACTCTTAAAAGATATTTATGAGCTTCAGGCACCCTGTAATACCTATCCGGTTTAACAGGAGCAGGAGGCAAAGAATCAGGATTAAGAGAAGCCTCTGCAAACACATCTTCCACAACATCCAGAACAGGAGGTATAGCCAAAGGCCTATGCTGGGGTAAAACAAAATTCCCTAAGCCTTTTCCTGGAATCAGAGAAGTCCTGACCTTCCCACTTAAAATGTTCCCTCATGGAATGAAGAGTCTCTGAAAAAGAAAAATCCTCTGGAGGAGAAGCAGAAGGAGTAGAATCATCCACATCAGAATCAGAATAAGGAGAATACTCCTGCAAGTCTTCAGCCGAAGACTCTGAAACATCCGAAGCCTGCTCAAAACTCCCCAACTCTGGTTCCACCCTAGGCCTCTTATCAGGAGGGGGCAAAGAACCTCTAATCAAAGTAATTAAATCCGCCATTTTAAGCATGTGCTTCTTGGGCACAGATCCTGATGAACTAGGAGTGACACCAACAGAAGCTAAACCTGGCCTGCCTCTGGGAGAAGCCTTGGAAACAGAAGGAGAGGGCCTAACCACCCTAGGAAGGGAGGGGAGTACAGTAACCTGAGAAGCCCCTTCAGCCTGACCTGCCTCCTGAGAGGCCACATCCTGCAATAACAAAGTCTCCCCCTGGGACTCCAGAGAAACCTCCGGCGGAACCCCCGGTTCCACCGACACCTCTAAAGAACCGGCGTCCGGTACGGATGACTCTTCTTGCCTGGGCTTAGCTGCTTTGTCTTTGCGCTTCTTCGAAGAAGCGGGCGTCGGAGCATCCGACGGCATATTATAATTACACCGCTTCCCGAAGACTAACCTGGCACAATCTAACCTTCGCTTAATAGTGCGCTTATTGAACCTAGCACAAAAGCGACACCCAACAACGTCGTGCTCAGGCCCCAAACAAGGAATACACAAAGTATGATAATCTCTATGCGGTATCTGTTTCCCACAAGAAATACAGTTATTCACTTTTTCTGACATCCGGTAAACCACTGAGGCAAGAAAAAACTAAAATATTCCCCAACGGGGTACTTAGCCAACTTTGACTCGGTCTGAAACTCCGAATTCGAAAAATTTCAGAACGCCGAACGGCACTTGCAACGCTGCTTCTGCATCGGACCATGCGGCAAAAAAGACTGAGGATATGACGTCGGTCATGCGCATTTGTACCCTGACGTCCTGATGTCAGTCTTAAGCACCTTGACCGACGTCAGCCTAATACTTTGATATTCGGGCCGACCGAGGACAGCGGACTACCCAAGTGTAAGGACTGCAGCAATGTGAGATGAAGAACATCTCGGTAGTTTTAGAAAGAACTGAAGATGCGAAAGAAGTCTGTCTGTGTCAACTATCGGTAGTGCGAAGTACTTCCTCGGAAGCCGGTGCCTGCTCAGTGGCTTTGAACCCATCCAAGGGAGAGACATCCGCAGGATCCTTAGTCGAAGAAGAGTCTTGCAGCATACTGGACTGTGAAAGAGTCTCGGTAGCGGTCTGCGAATCCACAGAAGCGGGCATCAGGGGCTGCAAAAGCACCTCACTGAGGACCAGAGAACTGAGGACTAGCTTAGCAGAAGTATCATCGGCAGTTTTGGACCTGTGCGGTCTGTCTCTGTCTTTATCCTTACGTTTTTTTCAGAAGCTGGGTAGTCGGGATGGCTTACCGAAGCCATATCGGAATTCGAGGACTGACAGCAAAAATATCTATCTACAATAAGGGCCTGACGACGTATAGTTCTGGCATTGAACAAAGCACAAAAGTGACAGTAAGGGACGTTGTGGTCTGGGCCTAAACAGGTGACAGTAAGAATGGAAGTCTCTGTGTGGTATTTGCTTTCCACAGGTGAGACCACTGATAATTTTTTCTGACATCGGTTAGAGCAAAAAAAAAAAAAGGATCCCCAATGGGGGTACTTAGCTTTAGAAGACTTCAACTTCAGTTCGGAAACAAAAACTCAGGTAGCTGCTGACCGGCACTCGTGTGAACTGCTTCTGCTTCGGGCTCCATGGCAAGAAAGTCTAATGTAATGGTGTCGGCTGATTTTATACCACTGACGACCTGACATCAGTCCTGGAACAACAGCAACTGACGCAGAAATACTAAGCCTCTGGTATTCGAGCCAACTGAGGGCTACCCCTGGCAGGATAACCCAAATGTGATGACTGCAACAGTGAAACACAAACAACATCTGGCCTGACCTGGGACATAAGCAGTAATATAAAGAAGACTGGGAGCAAATGCACATTCCCATACTCTCATGGTCTCCCACAAAAGGAAACAGGTGTAAGATCCCACTGCTTGTTAATACATCAAGCCATTGTCATAATGTCTGACTGGATGGCAATCGCAAGAAGAGAGTCCTAGAATGCCTGCAAGGTTAGAAGAATGGCCCTCATTTCCAAAATATTGAAGAGCAGATAGGCATCTTGGGCTCCAAAAATGATCCTCCCAGCCCAGGAGCAGAGGTATCTGTAGTCACTGCCACCTCAGGGGAGATAGACAACTCTATCACAACAGTCCACTAAAGATGATGGTCTCTGCATTTTTGCATATCTTGACTGGAATAGTCCACTGAAGAACTCTCCTGAAGCATCATGAAAATTATGGATACCAGGAGTTTGAGCATTCGAAAGAACAAAACTAACAGGACTGTATTGCTGTGTATGATCTGTAGGTCTATTGGCTTGATAAGTTCAATCTTATCCATAAGGAGGGAATCTCATCAGGCAAGTGTATTCAGGGAGCAATCTATTAAGGTTATCAAATAAACAGGCATCAAATGAGAAGAGACAAGATTCACTGTTATTCCCAAGATCAAAAAAGCTTGACTAATACATACATACATACAGATGTTTCAAGCACGGGTAAAGCTCTTCTAGCTTGCCAATATGCCAAAATTAGAAGTTATGTACTTACCATAACGTTCCATCTGAATAGGTGGATTCATTTGTCTGCAACCTGTGGGTATGGATCCGAGCTCCTAGCTCCTCCCCTCAGCCATAATGCCCTGCTCTCCCTACATGACCTCAGATCGAGTTTGCCCTGCACCAACTACCCTAACCAAAGGGTAACACACCCTATGCAGGAAACTGACAAGGCCAGGGGGATAGGAGGGCGGGATGGTTGCAGACAAATGAATCCACCTACTCAGATGGAACGTTATGGTAAGTACATAACTTCTAAATCTGAAGTAGGAGAATTCATTTGTCAGCAACCTGTGGGACAGAGTCCCCAGCTACCTGAATCTTGGGTGGCCATCATGGAAGGATATTCGGGAGCACCGCGGAGCCAAAGGATGCTCTACCTCTAAAAGTGACGTCCAGCTTGTAATGAGTAATAAAGGTATGAGATGAAGCCCAAGTGGCTGCTGAACAAATGTCATCCAGAGGAACCCTAGACTTAAAGGCCGCTGAAGTAGAGACAGACCGGGTCGAATAAGCATGGACTCCCTCCGTGCGGGCCTCCCAGAGGCTTGGTACGCCAACAGAATACACTGAGAAATCCAGCGTAACAAAGAAACTTTGGAAATTAGTTTACCCAGATTGAATTTGGCAAAAGAAATGAACAACTGGTCTGATTGCCTATGACCAACTGTCCTATGAAGGTAAAAACGAAGCTGCCTGTGAACATCCAAGGAATGCAGCTTGTATTCGCCTTTGTTTTGATACTTAGGGAAGAAAACAGGGAGGTTGATGGACTGATTAATGTAAGCTTCCGAAGCTACTTTAGGAAGAAAGGAGGGATTGATCCTGAGGCACACCCGGTCCGGATGAAAAATCAAATAAGGCGGTTTCATGGACAGGGCCTGAAGCTCAGAAACTCTCTTAGCCGAAGTAATGGCTACCAAAAAAGCAGTCTTAAAGGACAAGAATTTAAGATCGACTGTGGCCGCAGGTTCGAAGGGGAGAGCGGTCAAGGCCTGAAGTACCAAGGAAAGATCCCATGGGGGAACCGTTTCTTTGACAGGGGGTCTGAGTAAAAAGGTGCCTTTTAGGAAGGTTTTGCATAACTTAGCCGACATAAGAGACCCTGAATCGTGTCCAACATGGTAATGAGATATGGCCGCCAGCTGAACTTTGACCGTGGAACTACTGGCGCCATCATTAAAGAGAGTAGTAAGGAAATCTAGAACCAAAGGAAGGGGAACCATGAAAGGATCTAGGCCTTGCCGCTCTGCCCAAATGGAGAAACACTTCCATTTACTGCGGTAAATTTTTCTGGTAGAGGGCTTGTGGGCCGCTACCACAATGGCCTTAACTGGGGACGAGATACCGGGAGTCCTGATTAGGAGTGGAACTGGAGCAGCCAAGCAGTCAACTTCAGGTTGTCCAGGTTCAGAGTTGGTAGGTTCGACGGGTGTAATATCAGATCCGGAATGGGATCTAGAATCCAAGGTGGATTCACTGAATGAGACCTTAGGTAAGGGAACCAGATCTGTCGAGGCCAGAACGGGGCAATGAGGATCATTCTGCACCCCAACCGAGAGGCTTTCTGAAGTACTTGTAGCATCAGAGGTAGAGGGGGGTATGCGTAAAGAAGACCGGGAGGCCAAGCATGCACCAGAGCGTCTCTCGGAGAATCCCCTGGAGGGGGGATTAGAGCGAAAAAACTGTCGCACTTGGCGTTTAAGGGAGAAGCAAAGGGATCGCAACAGGGAGTCCCCCACTGTGCGAAGATACGTTTCGCTACTTGAGAATTGAGAGACCACTCGTATGGGGAGAGAATGGTGCGACTGAGCTTGTCCGCTAGGATGTTGGTCCGACCCGGAATATGCATTGCGATGAGAAAGCGGTTGGTGGAGATAGCCCATTCCCACACTCTCATGGCTTCTTGACATAAAGGGTAAGACCTGCTTCCCCCTTGTTTGTTGATGTACCAGACCACTGACATGTTGTCTGATTGAATCGCAATTGTTCCCAGGGGAAGGAGGGCTTGAAATGCTTGCAACGCCAAGAGCACCGCCCTCATTTCCAGAACACTGATATGCAGGGAGGTCTCTGAATCGCTCCACGTGCCTTGGACCATCCGGCCCGCAAAATGCCCCCCCCCACCCGAGGCGGGAAGCGTCCGTGGTCACCGTGGTGAGAGGGGGAGATGCACAAAAGGGGCGGCCCCTGTGGAGGTCCGGAGAATGGAGCCACCACAAGAGAGACCGCTTGCAAGCCTTGCTGATTGCAATGGGATGATACAGGGGGAGGGAAAGAAATGACCATTGCACCTGAAGTGTCCATTGAAGTACCCGCATGTTCAAGCGGGCGAGCGGAAGAAGAGTAATCGCTGCCGCCATAGACCCTAGTGCCCTCAGGATCAATTCCGCAGGTGTTGAGCTGGAGTGAAGGATGGCCCACACCTGGAGTCGCAGATTCCAAACTCTGTCGGTTGTGAGAAACGCTCTTAAATTTCTCGTGTCTAACCTGGCTCCTATAAATTCTATTATTTGAGTAGGGACCAGGTTGGACTTTTCTATGTTTACCGTGATGCCTAGCCAGGGAGCTAGGCGAAGAAAGGAGTCTCTTGCCAAAGAGAGTAGATGCCTTGTTGGAACGGTGAGAAGCCAGTCGTCTAGGTACGGAAAGACCTGCACCACCTGAAGCCTCAGGTGGGCCGCAACCACTGCTAATACTTTGGTGAACACCCTGGGGGCTGTGGTGAGACCAAAGGGAAGGACCCTGAACTGGTAGTGACTGGCTCCCAGCCGGAAGCGAAGAAACCTCCTGGATCGTCTGTCCATCAGAATGTGGTAGTACGCGTCCTTGAGGTCTATAAAGCACATCCAGTGATTCTCCCCTAGAAGGGGGAGGGTGGATTGCAAAGTGACCATCCGGAACTTCTCTTTGGGAACTGACAGGTTCAACAGGGACAGGTCTAGAATGGGTCTTAGGTCCCCCATCTTTTTTGGCACTAAAAAGAACCTGGAGTAGAACCCTGATCCGATCTGGTCTGGGGGGACGGGCTGGATGGCTCTTTTTCTCAGCAGATGGCCAATTTCTGCTGAAGCGGCCTCCCTCTGATCGGGTGGAACATCGGGGAGGATTTTTAATTTTGGGACATGAAGAAAGGGGATCTTGTAACCTCTGGATATAATCCGGAGTACCCAGCGGTCCAATGTAATGGACTCTCATGCCGCTAGGTGCTCCAAGAAACGTCCCCCGACTGCCTCCAGAGTGGAGCAGTCGGGCAACCCCTCAGGGTTGCTGCGTGGGCCGTTCAGAGAAAGGTTCCCTGGACCCAAAGTTCCTGGGAGCCCCTCTGCCCCTAGGGTGGCGTCTTCCCTGTCCTCCTCTGCCGCGGAAGGACTGGTTGTCCGGAGCGGGTTGGGAATGCTGCAACTTCCGGAACCACATCTTCTTCTGGCCCTTTTGGTTCCTAGAGTAGCACCTCTGGGGCACAGAGAAGCGGACTCCGACGGCAAACAGCGTCTTCCCGTCCTTCTCGCTCTGAACCAAGGTATCGTGAACAGTCTTGCCAAAAAGGGCAGAACCGTCAAAGGGGGCGTTCGCGAAAGACGCCTTGAAGGGCTCTGTAAAATCGCAGTGGCGGAGCCAGGCCTGCCGTCTTGTGACTAGGCCCACTCCCGCAGCTCTAGTGGCTCCCTCGGTAGCGTGGGAAAGTAACCGCATAGAGGTGTTAGTCACAGAACGAAGAGTGGCCATACGGGTGGAGTGCATAGGTTTATCCTCCTCCGACATGGACTCTGGGGGGGATGCAGCGTATTCTTTGATAAGATCGCGCTGCATCCTGATGACGTGTGCCAAATAGTTGAGCGCCCTCACTGAGAAGGTCGCTGAACTAAACATTCGCTTCCCCAAATGGTCCATCATCCGAGACTCCTTGCTCAGGGGATGGACTGAGTGACTCTCCTGGGCGAGTTCCCTCTCAGTGGCTGCTGCCGACAACATGGCATCTACCGGGGGTCCCTTGCTCCAGTGGGCACGGTCAGCAGGGGGGCTAAAGATCCTGTCAGGCCTCTTAGGGATTGGCTCCACAGTGTCCGGTTCCTTCCACGCCCTGGTGGTAATAAGGTCCACCAGGGGGTCGGCTGGAGGGGACACCCAAGAGGTAGACGGGCCCGCTTCAAATGCCTCCAAGAACACTGACTCGTCCGAGGAAGACTTTGGGGCAGACCACCCACCTCTAATTCGTAACATTTCCATGATGTCTCCGAAGGAGACATCCTCAGGGGGTGATCTTGGGGAGCCTTCCCCTTCCTCCAAGTCAGTGTCTTCAGTCAAAGACTCGGGGGAGTCTATGTGCCTCCTCTTGCACGAATGCTTGCGAGGTGCTTCCTCAGGGGGGCTGTCTGAGGAGCTCTCGCCAGCAGTGTCCAGAACCGCAGGAACTGCTTGGGGCAGTGAAGCGGGCTGTCCCAGTGGCTGGGTGATGGAAGCCTGGCCCAGAACAGATGGAGTCTGGGAAGGAGCCGAAGCAAGGGCCGGGGGTCCGGATGCCCTCAACAGAGCCCTCTCCACTACATCAAAAGCCGAGGGGGAGCCAGCCTCGACAATAGGATCTGAAAGTCGGCTTCCCCTCGGATCCGATGAGCGGATCAGAGCCGGTGCCGAGCCCCTCGGATCCGAGGGACCAGTGTGCTCCGACAAGGATGGCGCCGAAGGCACACTGAGTCCCTCGGATCCGAAGCTCAGGTCAAGGCTCCGAGAGGTCGGATCCGACAGACTCGAGGGCAGGGTCGGATCCGAAGTACCCAGTACTGTCGGCGCCGACTCACCCCTGGCTCCAAGGCTGCCCGGCTCCGAGTGCTCCGAACCCGGGTAGTGGGTCGGAGAAGGAGCAATGGGCTTAAAAAATGGGGTCGAGCTCCCCCCCAGAGGGGGGGGGGGCAGGAGCACTCCCATCTGCATCTGGGCCTGGATGAACCTTCGCATCATCCGGTCCAGATCAGCATCGGAGAGGCTGTAAGTAGACTTCGACGAGGCTACCGAGGTAGGCCTTGAGTGCCGCCTCGATGGAGGTCGGGTCTCCTCATCCTTAGGCTCTGGTGAAAAGCACAGGGACCGGAGCCGAGGAGGGGGAGAGGCAGCAGCCAGAGAGGCCGGAGTAGAAGCCCGCTTAGCCGGCGGGGCCGAAACGGAGGTCTCGGCCCACCCCTTGTGGTGCTTCTCTCTCCGGTCCTTTTTCCTGGCTTCCCTCTCCTCCGACCCTTTGGCGGGAGTTTGAATCCCAGGTGGAGGAGGGGGAGCAGGCAAGGCAGGGACTGCCGAAGCAGTGACTACCAAGGAGGCAGGGGCCGAAGCTGAGTCTGGGGGCAAGAGTCCCGCCAAGACTAGCTTGGACTTCCACTCCTTCAATGCCCTGGGGTTGAACCCTGCACAGATTGAACACCCTGAAGTGAGGTGTTAAACCCCAAGGCATCGAACGCACCGAGTGTGGCCATCAGCAGGGGAAAGCTTATGGCCACACTCGGAGCATTTTGAAAACACAGCCTTTGGGGCCTCAGACATTACTATTTTTTTTTTTTTTTTTAAATAGTAACAATAAAGTAAATTAAAAAGAAAACGCTCACACAAAGGCCTCAAAGAAGCACACACACACACACACACACACACACACACACACACATACACACACACACACACACACACACACACACACACACACACACACACACACACACACACACACACACACACACACACACACACCAACTACGAGCCAGCGAGGGGAGGGTAAAAACTAAATTAAATTAACCCAACAATTATAAAAACAGAAAGGGAACCTATATCTTTCACACAAATTTAAAGTTTAAACAATTTTAACACCCTTTAATAAGAAAATATCAACTTAGCTTTAGGAGCTCAAAAAATCCAGCCTACAACCATGCGCGGCAAACTAGATCTGAGATCATGTAGGGAGAGCAGGGCATTATGGGTGAGGGGAGGAGCTAGGAGCTCAGATCCATAGCTGGATAAACCATGCCGGTTCGGATCCGATATCGGATCCATACCCACAGGTTGCTGACAAATGAATTCTCCTACTTCAGATCACTTGTTCCCATAATAAATGTCCAGGCTGTTCTTAAAAATATCTAAACTAGTACTTGCTTTAATGTAATTTGGTAGTCTGTTCCAAGCATCAGCTACTCTGTCAGAGAACCAATTAGTACACTTATCATTCCTATAGAATCTTCTACATAGGTTATCTGACGATTCTCTAGTACTTTTTGATAACCCCCAAACATTCCCAGAGGTAGTTGTCCCTAAATGCCCTATATACCTGAATAAGATCTCCTCTTAAATATCTGTAAGAGACACTGTACAAGTTCAGATATTTTAGTGTTTCATAATAACTTAGATTTTCACATCCATGGATGCCCTTAGTATATTTCCACTGTACTCTTTCCAGTTTATTCATGCTTGTTTTCCCATAGGGTTTCCTAGACTTTATAAATCTTTTTATACAACCTATAGTTCTATAAATATCATTAACCAATTGGTTGATATGATTAGAAAAACTCATAGCTGAATCTACCCATATACCCAGGTCCTTATACGAGTCTACAATTTTAATCACTGTGTGCTGTATTAAATATTCACCTTTCAGTTTATGTCTCCCAAATCTCATATGCTTAGTTTTTGATGTATTTATCAACATATTATTCTCCTGTGCCCAAATAGTCAATTTAGTCAAATTATTTTGCAGACATGCCTTATCTGTAACACTTGTAATCAGTTTACCCAATTTCAGGTCATCAGCATACAGACTGTAGAACACCTCAGATGAAAAAGTAAGGTCTGAAAGATAGAATCTAAACAAGTAAGGGCCTAGTACAGAACCTGGTGGGACATCTTGACTGTAACCAAGGATTTCACCTGCCCAGTTGGTGTGTAATACTTGCCATGTCCTATCTGTAAGACATGCAGCTATCCATTTTATCAACAGTACATCAGTACCTAGTTGTACTAATTTATTGATCAGTGTTTTGTGCATGAACCTGTCAAATGCTGAAGTTAAATCTATATAAATCACATCACAGCACAATTTTTCATTCATAGCTGTTATTACATTGTTATATAACATCATGTTACAGGTGGTGGTTGTTGTTGTCTTTCGGCTTTTCCCGGTTAGGGGTCGCCACAGCGGAACTCCGGTCCGCTAATGATTGACAGTAGATTTTCACGAAAGTCGAGGTGCCAGCAGGTGGTAATAGATCTATTTTCAACATATGCATGCTGATATATGGTTTCACGTAGTGAGACAAAGTAGCAGTTTCCTGAACTAAAATGACTGACCTCTGTTCAGAAACAAAGGAACTTCCTAAACTCCTTAGCAATATTGATGTGCAAGTATATATCTTAAAGGTTTAAAGAGCATATCCAGTCACCTCTGAAAAGACAGGGAAGAGACGGACTGCACCATGACTAAGTGAAAAATCTTCTTTGCCCATGTTGGTTTAAATCGTTTAAGTCAAGGGTGGGCCCACGGTCCTTGTCTTTTTTGGTACTATTAAGAACCTTAGGTAAATACCTTCTCCTTTCTGGTCAAGTGGGATGTTTGGATGTCCCTCTTTAATAAAAGGTTCTGGGCTTTTATTTTGCTGTAGTTCTTTGCAGGGGTGGGATATATGGGGAAAGGAAGAGATTTAGCCTGGTAGAGGACAGGAACGGAAGGAAACAGCTTCTGTATACTATGTGCCTTAGCCACCAGTTATGCCTGATGGTTTCACATTCTGACAAGTGGACCGAGTCCTGCCCCCACAGAGGCAGATAAAAAAGGTCTCAGAGAACTAAGAGCTGCCCTCCACAAGAACAGCAGCATTCCTGTGTATTCTGCCAAAGTTCACCTCCAATGGAACTGTGGTCAATCTAAAAAGTACTGTGTCTTTGGTAGTACATCACAAAACATTTAAAACTGCTTTGCAGAGTGCAAGGAAAACACAACTGGTGGGTGCCCTGCTCCTCTGTAGAAAATGGACATTGTGCAGTCTGAAGACTTCACCTCAACCTTGGGAAAATTACCATCCCCACTCTCCTGTTTCTTAATATTGGCTTTTACAGAAGGCCCAAAGACCCATTAAATAGGGTATTTCTAAACTCTACCTAAGATTTTTCAGCAAGTTCCACCTGGGGAGTCAGGCTTGGAAATGAACAATAAAGCCCATGCCTGACATCCTAAATGAATTATAAAATTCCACTATGAATCAATTAAATAGTCTGGTAAGCTACAGATCTAGAAATTGCCAGGTGGGACTGCAATTTGGTTTTGAGTTCCAGTTATGGCAACCCATCGAGTGCACAGGCAGACTTGTTTATTAAGTCCTTCTAGAAATGCATCCTCAAGGTGGAGATACAGGATGAAAACATATGCTTCCGTAACCTGCCCAAGGGTATGTGATTTTGTTAGATAAATGGCCTTGTACTGTGGTTCAGTAACCTTTGTAAGTGCAGCCAAAACAATGATTGGGACCATCCCCAAATTTTTGTGCTCGATTTGGCCACTCCTTGAGAGGCTGAAGAATCTTGATAGGGTATTTTGGTACACAAGCCTTAACATCCAGGTTCATCAATGCATTTTCTGTGACCAATTCAACTACTTTACCAGATGGGGAAACCACCCAAGAAGATGATATGGGTGATCAAAAAGGCCTCAAACAAAACCAAACAAGATCTTACTCAAAACGAGCAACTTAGAGAAATACTTAGTTCTGGTCTCAATAGCACCAAGTGCATCTCAAATTTGGTGTCAACAGACAATAAAGGGGCTAGTTATCTTTTATAAGATCTACTTCCAACTCTAGAGCCCCAAAATCTCTCCCTCTCCACTCACAAAACCCTGTCTCACATCCCACATATATTTACATAGGGTCTATATTATTTGTACAAAAACTGAATCGTGCGAACATGCATTGAGCGACACAAAGAGCAAGTATTCAAAATATCGAATGTTGGTATATTTAAGTAGGGGGAGTGTGGGGGGTGCAGGGGGGCTTGCCCCCCTGCATACAACAGTTAGTGACAGTATTTGTTTGTTGGTTTTGTCATGTTTGGAATTTGATGTTTTGGGCTTTTGCCCATTATGTGTCGCTCAATACGTGTTCGCGTGATTCAGTTTTCGTGCAAATAATATAAACCTATTTATATGCCCTAAGTGGATCAATCAGCACCACTATTTTTCCAAAAAAAAAATCTTGCGTTTAAAGAGTAAATAAGGAAAACCTTACCAAGTCATCTGCAACACAGCTAAACTGACATAACTGCCAAAAAGGCAGCAGATGGCAAAAGTCATAAAAAGGATCGGTATGTGTGGCAGGGCAGGGAGACCATCTATTAGCAGAAATGCAGTCAGGGAGCCCCTACCACCATGAAGAAAACTACAAGTTAAGTACTCACCATAACGTTTGATGTATGTGGTCCATCTCGCCTCACATTCTTACTCACGGGTTCGGAGCCGAACATCGGCTCCGACTCGGCCAACTAATTTATTCTAGCACGAAGTCTCTAATTGGCTGGGCTAACCTGGTATCCCATGTTGCACTGATCCCTAACCCCAGATCTAGTTTGCAGCAATCCATAATCACACCTGATGCACAACACCAGTACAGTAAGGTAGAACACTATTCAGGGTAGCAAAGAAAAAAACAACCAATATCGAAGGGTACTGAAACCAATGTCACCTCCAAATCCTCCAGGAAGGGGTCAGGTGGGAGAGAACGCAAGAATGTGAGGCGAGATGGACCACATACATCAAACGTTATGGTGAGTACATAACTTGTAGATGTTATGTAGTCCAATCTCGCCTACATTCTTACTCACAGGACAGCGTCCCCAGCACCTCTATCCTGGGAGGCTCAATGGAAGCTACTCCTGAGCACAGTGGAACCAAAGGAAGCCCGGCCCCTAGAAGCCACGTCTAATTTGTAATGAGTAATAAAGGTGTGGGGAGAAGCCCACGTGGCCGCAGCACAAATTTCATCCAAAGATAGCCTGGAATGATAAGCTACCAAAGTGGAAACAGCCCTGGTGGAGTGAGCCTTGACGGGAAATGGTAAATTTCTGCCTGCTGACCAATAAACACAGGAGATGCAATCAGAAATCCATCTGGAAATTGTAATCTTAGAAATAGAGGAACCTGTTCTATTTTCTGAAAATGACACGAACAGTTGGTCAGACTTACGAAGTTGTTTTTTCCTGTGTAAGTAAAACCGAAGCTGCCTGTGTACATCCAACTGATGAAATTTAAACTCTGCCTTGTTGGAAAACTGGGGAAAGAAAACTGGCAGCTCAATAGACTGATTGAGATTAACAGCATAGGTTACTTTCGGAAGAAAGGACGGATTAGGTCTCAAGGAAACCCTGTCCTTATGAAAGATTAAATATGGGGATTTGATGGACAACGCTCGAATCTCTGACACCCATCTGGCTGATGTGATGGCTATTAAGAAAGCAGTCTTCCAGGACAGAAATTTCAATTCACAGGTGGCAGCTGGCTTGAACGGTGGTGAAGTCGGTGCTTGCAAGACAAAATTTAAATCCCATGGCATGATGGGTTCTGACACAGGAGGCCGTAGTAACAAGGTGCCCTTCAAAAAGGCCTTACATAGTTTATGAGCCATGAGAGAAGGTTCGTAAGAAGTATGAAAATTAGAAATAGCGGCCAACTGGACTTTAATGGTCGCAGGAGCAGAACCCTGCTGAAAGAGAGTGGATAAAAAATCCAAGACAGCAGGGATGGGGGCAGTGAAGGGATCCAGTCCCTGGGCCTGAGCCCAAATAGAAAATCTTTTCCACTTGCTGGAATAAATCTTCCTGGTAGAAGATTTATGAGAAGAAGATAAAATGTGTACCACCTCAGGTGAAAAGCGATGAAGTCTGACTAAGGATGGAAGTGGAGTAGCCAGGCTGTCAACCTGAGGGTCCGTAGGGAGGGATGGGACTGTCCCGACATGTGTGTCAACAGGTCTGGCACTGGGTCCAGAATCCAAGGACTGTCCACTGCATACTGATGAAGAAAAGAGAACCAGACTTGGTGAGGCCAGTGTGGGGCAATTAGAATCATCTTGCTTCCCGAGGAAATGGCTTTCTGAATCACTCTTGGTAGTAGAGGAAATGGAAGGAAAGCATAGAGCAGACCGGGGGGCCAATCGTGGACTAGAGCGTCCCTGGGTAACTCCCCCTATGGGGGGATCAGAGTGAAGTAGTTGCTGCACTTGGCATTGTGGGGATTGGCAAAAAGGTCGCAGCAAGGCTGACCCCACCTGTTGAAAATCTGATCTGCAACTCGGCGGTTCAGGGACCACTCGTAAGGCATCAGAATAGATCTGCTTAGCCTGTCTGCTATCACACTGGCCTTCCCCGGAATGTGCGTTGCCACTAGGAGCCGTCGGGAAGACACTGCCCACTGCCACACTCGCATGGCCTCTCTGCATAGGGAATAAGACCTGGTTCCCCCTTGCTTGTTCAGGTACCACACCATGGACATGTTGTCTGAGTGAATAACAATCGTTCCTAGGGGGAGAGAGCTCTGCAATGCCCGCAACGCCAGTAACACCACTCTCATCTCTAGAACATTGATGTGCAGATGTACCTCGTGATCTTGCCACGTGTCTTGGACCATCCTGCCAAGATAATGCCCCCCCACCCCATCTGGGAGGCGGCCGTGGTCACCGTGGCAACAGGTGGCATAAGAATAAGCAGATTTCCTGTGTTCAAGTTGGAGGTGCGTAGCCACCAACAGAGGTCCTGTTTGCACCGGTTGGTGATTAGGATCAAATGGGACAGGGGAAGCTCCTGGAAGGACCATTGGGCAGAGAGGAGCCACTGCAGAATCCTCATGTGTAATCTGGCTAGGGGTAACAACATGATGGTTGCTGCCATGGATCCCAGGAGCTGTAGAACCCATCTGGCCTGAACCTTCTTGAGGGGTAACAACGCGCGAACCTGACCCTGCAACACCTCTATTCTTTCTTGGGGCAGGAACGCCCGCATATGGACGGTGTCCAGCTCTGCGTCTATAAATGTACCACGCTGTGAGGGCAGCAAGGCAGACTTTCCCCAGTTCAAGGTAATTCCTAGTTGATGGCAAAGGGCAACAGTAGTTTCTCTGGCCTGAATGAGAAGACACCTGGTGGGGGCAGTGAGGAGCCAGTCATCCAGGTATGGAAACACTTGGAATCCTTGACGTCTCAGGTGAGCCGTCACAACTGCCAGACACTTGGTGAACACCCTGAGGGCTGTGGTGAGACCAAAGGGCAGTGCACGAAATTGGAAATGACTGGCTCACAGCTAGAAGCGTAACAGACTCCTGGATGCCCTGTCCATTTTGATATGGTAGTAAGCATCCTTGAGGTCGATGGAGCACATCCATACTTCTTTTCCCAGTAATGGAAAAATAGACTGAAGGGTGACCATTCAGAACTTGGACTTTGGAATGTAGAGATTTAGACGGCTGAGATCCAGGATGGGCCTCAGGTCCCCTGTTTTTTTCGGCACCAAAAAGAGTCTTGAGTAAGTCCCTAATCCGATCTGGTCTGAGGGGAGAGGTTAGATGACTCCTTTTTCCAGCAACTTTGAAATTTCTAGTGTTGCGTGATCCCTTTGACTGGGTGGGACATCTGGGATTCTCTTGGCTGGCAAGAGGTCTGATAAGGGGATGGAATAACCTCCGGTAACTATTTGAAGCACCCATCGATCCTGAGTGATACTTGCCCAGGCTTCCGGGTACAATGAAATGCAGCCCCCGACTGGCTCCGGAATAGCACAGTCGGGCAATACATCAGGGACGATGATATGGGGGCCCGCGAAAGGAATCACTGTCTCCCGAATTGCGAGGGCCTCCTCTGCCCCTAGGGTGGCATCTTCCAGAATAGCCTCCCCCTCCTCTGCCTCTGGAGGAGGACTCACCTTGAGCGGCAGGGAAAGACTTCTGTGACTTTTTGAGCCACATTTTCCCTCCCCTCTGTGCCTTGGGATAAGGCATAGATGGAAGGGAAAAATGACCCCAATGGCAGACAGGGTCTTCCCCTCTTGCTCGCATCTGGTGAGGGTGTCTTTCACTTTGGTCCCACAGAGAGAGGACCCATCAAAGGGGGTGTCAGTGAAGGAAGACTTGAAGGCCTCCGTGAAGTGACACAGGCGCATCCAGGCTTGCATCCTGAGGGCAACACCTGAACTAGCTGCCCTGCTCGCTCCTTCGGCTGCATAAGATATGAGCCTCATGGACGAGTTGACAATCAAGCCAAGGGTAGACAACTTGGCGTTAACCGTCTGCGATAACGCCTCACGTACGTTACCCATCAAGGTATCTCCTAACTCCTTAAGGAGATCTCTCTGGAGCAGAGTAAAATGACACAGGTAATTCAGAGACTGAAAGGTGAAGGTCGCTGAAGAGAGGGTACGCTTCCCGTACCGATCCATACTCCTGGACTCCTTGTTAGGAGGATGGACGGAGGAGGAAGACTCGGCTACTTCCTGATGAGTGGCCGCCACCACCACCATGGTGATCCACAGAAACCCGTTTGGACAGGAACTCTTTCCCAGGGGGAGCTGAAAGAAACTTATTAGGGCGTCTTGGTACAGGTTCCACCGAGTCAGGAGTCTCCCACACCCTTCGACAGATCAAATCTAGAAGCTCATCAAAGGGTGGAGACACCTAGGAAGCGGAGGGTTGAGCCCCAAAGGCCTTGAGGAATACCGACTCCTCCTCAGAGGGGGGTTTGGATGACCAGCCGCCTCTCTGCCTCAAAATCTCCAGGATGTCGGAGATGGAGACGTCATCGGAGGATGACTTGGGGGACCCCTCTGCCTCTTTGAGGTTGGTATCGGAAGTGAGAGACTCGTCCTGGGAGTCTATGTGCTTCCTCTTGCACAACTTCTTTCTTGGGGGCTCCTCAGGCACGGACTCCGAGGGGCCCTCAGAAAGTTGGGGACCGCTCATGGGGGTATCCCCAGACCTTGGGGCTCCGCTGTCAACTGACAGGGGGATATCAGAGGCTCTAGCCGGTGTGGAAGGGGAAGGAATGACCGATCAGGGTGATGTCACTGAAGATCTGGCCAGTGCGCTCCTCATGGCCTCGAAGGCTGGCCCCCCCGAACCTGAGGACCACCCAGCCTCTGAGGCCACGACCGGAGCCGAGGTTCCTCGAGCCGAAGCGCCAAGAGGGAGGCTCAGAACCGACATGAGTCCTGAAGTATCCCCCTTGGGCCCGACTGAGGAAACCCGGGTTCTGAAACCAGAGGACGGAGCCGACAAGGTAGGAACTGTCATCAGCACCGATAAGACCTTAAGAGGTATCGGTGCCGGCAGAACATCACCCGGAGCCGAACACTCCGGCTCCAAAGACAAGGATGCGCTCAGAGGAGGAACCATCGGTGCACACATCGGGACTGGCTCCGGAGCCGACTGGGTCTTAGCCGAAAAATGTTTAGCCAACACAGGCGACTGCAGGAGCCTCTGGACCACCCTATCCTTGTCCAAATCAGATAGTCTGTAGGATTTGGAGGAGAGGGAAGGTGACTGTGATCTCCTATCTGGGGATCCATGTCTAACACTAGGAGACTGGCTCCGAATGGGCTCTAACAAAATTGGAGCCGAGGCAGATTCCAGAACCACAGCTACCTCCTGTGGCCCCGAGGACAGGGGAGCCAAGGAGGTAGAATCCAATTTGGTGGACTTCTCCAGAGGCTCCGAAGATACAGATGGAGCCGGAGACATTTTCTTAGCCTTAGAGGACTTTGCTTTAGATTGACCAGAGAAAGAGTCCAAGGACTCCTCAAAGGAAGGCTTCAGAAGACCCATCAGTATCAGTTTATTTTTTTTCTTTCCTGTAGCACCTTCGGACTGAATGCGTGACAAAAGCTACAGGACTCTTGCAAATGTATAGCCTCCAGGCAGTATACACAAACCGAATGTCCATCAGTTATGGACATCTTGTAGCTGCATTTAGAACATTTCCTAAACCCAGAGGGTTTATGTTCCTTTTGCTCCTTAGACATAATCAGCTAAGCACACACAAACAAATTCGCAACAGGGCTGTAGGCCAAAACGGTTAAGGCGGGAACCACCGCTAACACCCACTGACAAGAATCTCTAAGTTAAACGATTCTAGAGATACAATACACACACACACACACACACACACACACACACACACACACACACACAAACGATAAACCCACTTGTTTTAATGACAGGAAAAATATTAAGACAAACAAGCAACAGAAGGAGGACTAGGTCCTCTAATTTAAACGGGCCTAGCCCGTGGGAACAGAGGGATACCAAAAAATCACTCACACCAAAAAAACACGCCAAACAACAATAACAACTAGCTATGAAAATAGCTTTTTGAGAAAAACACCACCAAATAAGTGAAAAAGAAGTTTTAGAGCTACTTAGCCACAGCCAAGTGAGACCATGCCCTAGCTACACGAGCAGCAAATGAGATCTGGGGTTAGGGAACAGTGCAACATGGGATACCAGGTTAGCCCAGCCAATTAGAGACTTTGTGCTAGAATAAATTAGTTGGCCGAGTCAGAGCCGATGTTCAGCTCCGAACCCGTGAATAAGAATGTAGGCGAGATTGGACCACATAACATCAAATTTTAGACATTTTTTTCTCAGCCACTTTTTTTAGCTAATGGATCAGTATTTGAAAACAGCAAGGCAGGGTCATGCATCACAACAGTCATAGGTCAAAAGCAGCTATAACAATACAATTTCCTTTAAAAATAAAAAGCCAATTCTCACCTTTATACTGTTTTTGTCTCCTTGCAACAAAATCAGAATCAGCTTTCCCATAAACATCAGTTTTCCACTCAGCTTCAACTCAAATGCCCACTTTTTAATAGTCCGGATGTACTTCTCCTTAGCTCTCATGTGGTCTAAACGTAGAAGCACTGTCCAAGAACCTGCTGATATTAATGTCTCTGAAGAATGTGCACTTTCTTTTTCTTTGCATATACTTTTTTGTGAATGCTCAATGATATCATTGAAATTCTGCTGCAGCCACACAACAAGTTCATGGACCATGGGCTCTGATAGAAGTGAAG
Source organism: Protopterus annectens (assembly GCF_019279795.1). Lineage (NCBI taxonomy): Eukaryota > Metazoa > Chordata > Ceratodontiformes > Protopteridae > Protopterus > Protopterus annectens. The sequence continues at coordinate 908,438,216 of NC_056744.1, read as the reverse complement.
CAGCCTTTTTAAGCAAGGCTTCTTTGATAGTGAAGCACTGCGTTCTGGTAAGCTGTTCTGAAATAACAGATATATCTGGCTGACACTCTGGGTAGCTGACTTGCAAATAAAATGTCAGTTTTAAATGTACGTCTTCTAAGTGACTTTGCACACATATCTGAATCCTGAACGTGATGCCATTTTTTTCTGCAACACAAATTGCATATAGTCATTTAAAAGTCTACATACTTGTAAAGTGAAAAGAACATATCAAATTTTTAGCATTCATCAATGCTGAAAAACATGCACTCTGATTTATATGCAGGTGACATTTAAAAAGTAATGGTACCTTATAACTGAAAATAGACTATTTTTCCTTGTTACCTGCTGATCTTCTGCTTCCGCATTACTTCCCAGAGACTAAGAGAGGCCATCATCCAGGCAGTCATCTGGTTGTTCTGATTACCCTAACCACTACCACCCTTCAGCAAACTGGATGGAAGGTCCACCAACTTAAAGCATGCTTCTACAGAAACATCTATCCACTAGCTAATGTACACTTGCTGTTTGATTAGCATTTGTCTTCTGCACCTTTACTCTACACAATTATGCACTCAAGTTTCTCTAGGTATTAGATGTGCAGGAGTCCAGGCTGTTCTCTCACCCTAGGATGGATGAGTTGGTGTCAGCCACTCACTCATACATCTCCAGTACCCTACTCCAGCACTTGGCTCACTAATCTATCCCCCAATGTCATAAGATTTTATACTTCTGTGCCACAGAACTAGATCTATCCAGTTCATATTTTTATCCTCTTTCACTGTTTAGTAAGAACACTACACTATATGAAAGCCCAAGATAATACGACAAGTACTCAGATAACTGTGGTTGTTTAAACCTCTGGATAATACCATGCTTAAGCTATCATTGACTCCAGAGCCAAAGTCAGTAATATGATGTAAAAAAAAAAAAAACTGTGACTGTGGTATCAGATACATTTTCAGACTTTATGGTTGAACATGCATTCTTTGATCTGCTGGAGATATATTACTTCTGCCTTAGATCATTAGGTAGACAGTACACAGAAGGTTTGCACAGCATTATTTTGCCTCCTCAAATTATATAATTTAATAACCAACCACTCTGTACAGACCATGTAGCATCTTTTTAATGTTGCAAAAGAAGTCCAGCAAACTGACTATTCTTTGTAATTTGTGAAACTAAGGAATGATTGGAACTCATATGCAAGAGCCTTTCTTCTCTCTTCAGTAATGTAACTTTGACATTAGGACAATTAACACAACAGCTTCAGTTCAAAAATGTCAAAGCCAACAACCAATGCATTGAAATATGAACCTAAAATTAAACCAGTGGCAGAAGGCATCTTTTCCCTTAATGATCAACTGTCTTTTATGCAGTTGCCCTTAACACTATCATAAGATCTAGATATTTCCCCAAATGGAAAAAGGTTGAAATGAAAAGCCCAGAGCAACTTGGCTTGCTGCAATGGCTGTCACATAGTGGAGAGAAATGGCAGCTCTTATGAAGTTTGTAAGAGAATGCGTCCGGCTTTAGGGCAAGATACTGCAGGTTCTAGGATTTGCGAACATGCATATCAAAAACTGGGTAGTGAGGTTAGGATTAAAAAGTTAGAAAACCCCTGATGACTGCATGTACGATAGCCTCCCACAGTCATCTCTCACCCATTGGGAAACACATGGGCCAACTGATTATGGAAACGTTGATGGCTGATGTGCACCAGGGGATACAATGATATTGAAAAATAACAAAAAAAGACGTCAAAAAAATTAAACTTCAGCCAAACTTGTGAGGGAAGGGATTATGCAATATGCAAACATCTATGCCATTTAAGGCAACAAAAGAAAATAGCAATAAATGTCAATGGGAAAAAAACACACTACAACTGCCACTATCAAATAAAAGGATGGGTCTGAAGCCAGCAATGGCTTTATTAATACAAAGCTGCAGTTCACAGTTTTTATAAAGAAAAACATTCTTACCCTATATAAACATGCACAGAAAAAAATCAAAACTGCACTTTTTCCCTACAGCACATAAGAGACACTGTACCCTGCAGTTTGGACAAACAACAAAAACTGACTACAAGCCCATGTACGTAGTATGCTGTGCCTATGACAAAAATACAACTGCGGAAGTTTATTTCTTCCTCCTTCTAAAAGGAAATCTAGAAATGGAACTAGCAAAGAAGCTGCTATTTTCCCTAAACAGACACTTTCTAGAAACATTTGTGACTTCTTTCGGTTCAACTCATAATTATGATGCAGTAGAGATGGAATCATTACAACCTAATCCAGTTTCATAAATAACCCGATGAACATTTAAAACAGGCAAGTAAGATATGGAGGACTTTCTCTAAGAGATTAGTCTCATTGCTAAAGTTGTTTTAATTTACACCTATTAAAGTCTCAGTACTACATAAAATATATTAATTAATTAATGCCTCACTACACTCTCTGACCCAAAAGAAATAGCTAATATCATAGCTAACAAATTTAATGCAAATTGTACTCCACAAATAGTAATAACTATTCCACAGGTTGCAAAATCCTAGCCACTCCCTTTAATTACTATGGAACAAGTTCTCACAGCCCCTTCAAAAACTAAGAATAGTTAATTCAGGGGACCCTAGCAATATACCAGTTTGCCTGATTATTGGTGCCAAATATATAGCCTTTCCAAACCCTTATTTAAACTCTCAAATCTAAGCCTCTCCACTGGTTATATTCCTGAAACCTGGAAAACAGTTACTATAATGCCATTACACAAGGGTGGCTCAACTATGGACCCTGGTAACTATAGATCCATTAGTCTTACTAGCCTCGTATATAAAGCTATGGGGCACATTATCTCAGACTTCATTAATTTGGACATTGAAAATCTCGTAACCCTAGACCCTCATCAATTTGGCATTATCAAACCAAGGTCCTGCTACTTTGACCTCATTAAATTCTTTGGAAAAGTAACTGAAGCAGTGCATACAATATATCTAGACCTGGCCAAGACCTTTGACACTATTCTCCTTGCAAGCATTATTGATAGATTTACAATTCAGAATATAAATCCCTATATTAGGTGATGGATAGCTATCTGGTTGTCTTTCAGAACCCATGTGGTTACAGTAGCAGGTGCCACTGCCCATTCCTATTTGGTGCATATTTCTCAGACCTTCAGGCCAGTACTTCTGGCCTAGGTTTAACTAAGTTTGCAGATGACTATAAATTGTGTGCTGTTATTCGATATTCAAATAACTCACAATTGTTCCAACATTGCAAGGATAATGGTCTCAAATTAATTGTAAAAAAAAAATGTAGCATAGTTCATTTTGGTAAACAAAACTGTTTCATTTACCGTATAGGAGATGCACCCCTCCAGTCAAACAGTGTTGTAAGGGATCTGGGTACTCTTGTCAATTATCATTTGATCATCATGTCTCCACAGTAGTACAGAAAGCCTTTTATGAGGCCCCATCTAATTTCCAAAGACATCTCCACTAGATCCAAAGTCGTCTTAATTCCCCTACTAGTCATATTGTATCACAACCGTTACTGAGTATATTGCGCCTTTTAGCATGCAAACATATCACCCAACTTGAGAGACCTCAGAGATTTATAACTAAAAAGATCATTGGCCTTAAAAATGTTAGTTATCAAGAGAGAGTGGCAGCCCTTTCTCTATACTCTGGAGAACTATGTCTAAGCCTTTTGATATCCTGTTCCTTTGCAGAATTAATAGTATATCAAATACTCACTTAAAGGAACTAAACTTTCATCAGCAGATAAATAAGACATGTTGACATGTTTCATATCCCAATGTATCCCTTACCTGTGGAACAAATTTCCACTACATGTCAAGCATACTAGCACCCTTACTATCTTCAAGGTAAACCAAGATAATTAAATGGGCCTCAAATTGTCTGGTCCTTCTTGAAGTTAGAGGGAAATTCTGAACAGGGTTTTTTGCTAGGCTTGTAAAGGCCTCAAATTAATTGCCTAGTACTTACCTATGAACAGCTATTTCACGAAACAGCCTTCTGGATAAAATCAAGGTAATGAGAACCTAGACAGTTTTAAATTTGGAATGATTTTTTTTTTTGGAATCACCTATCAGGTACTGCAGATGAAAAGACATATTTCAGGCTCCTTAACAACTTTGTTAATAACTAATAAACTTTATTTCCAACTTCATTTCCAAAGAAAAAACATTAGCCCTTTTTTATCGCTCCCATAAAAAGATGTAGGAATGACACAAATACCAAATTAAACAGATGATGAGGAACACCTCTGTTTCAAAAGACAAACACTAGATTTCATACATTTCTACAAATGCAATCTCCACATGGATTTTGACAGGATGGAGGTAATTTAAGAAAGTACAGCTGTGTACACTTACCATAAATGTAGATGCTTGAGTGTATTCACTGTTGCAGTCATTACATTTGGGTTATCTGCTTGCAGGTAGCCCTCAGTCAGCCTGATTAACAAAGTCTTGGGTCCTGCATCAGTTGCTGTCCCTTCTTCCATGAAGTCAAGTCGTCAGGGGTATAAAACATGCAGCCGATGCTATTACATCAGTTTTTCCTGCCCCAGATGTCAGGTGTCCCCTTAATGGGAAGCAATTAAGCATAAAAGCACAAAGATATACCTCCAACAAAAAAGCAAATACAACAAAAAGGCTTTAAGTATAGTAAAGGAAAGTAGAGGTATAGCCAAAAGAAGTTAGGGGGCTGGAGGAAGGGTAACCTGGACTGCAACAGTGAATGCACTCGAACATCTACATTTATGGTAAGTGTACACAACTGTACTATGTTCTTCGTGTTTCATTGTTGCAGTCATTACATTTGGGTAGATTCCCAAAGCTATGGTTGGGAGGAAGAATTTTGATAGCATTAGGGCCAGCTATAAGGCCCTGCAAGACTGCAGTGGCAAAGCCAGCTCTGGATTTAGACAACATTGGCAAATGATAATGCTTGGTGAAAGTATGTACAGACCTCCAGGTAGCAGCTTCTAGGATGTCCCTGGTAGGGATGCCTCTGAGAAAGGCTGTAGAGGTAGATGCAGCCCTGGTGGATTGAGGTGTGATCCCCTGGGGGACAGGTTTTCCATGGTGCTAATAGCAGAAATGAATGTAATGGCTTATCCATTTAGAAATGGTTTGCTTTGAAATGGCCTTCCCCTCTGCTCCTGCAGCAAATGCCACCAGCAGCTGTTCAGATTTCGTTTGAGGTTTAGTCCTGTCCAAGTAGGATCTAAGTTGTCTGTGCACATTTAAGGAATGCAGTATCCGTTCCCCTTTATTCTGTGGATTGGGAAAGAAGGTTGGCAAATGAATGGACTGATTAAGAGCCACACTGGATACCACCTTGGGCATGAAGGATGGATTGGTTCTGAGGGACACCCTGTCCGCATGAAAGATGATGAAAGGCTCCACTGCCATAAGGGCCTGTAATTCAGATACCCTTCTAGCTGAAGTGATTGCGAAAAGGAAAGCTGTTTTCCAAGAAAGAAATTTTAAGTCTGCAGTAGCAGCTGGCTCGAAAGGAGGTAGAGTGAGTTTCTCCAAGACAAAGTTAAGGTCCCAGACTGGGGTTGGAGCTCTCCTGGGTGGTCTCAAATTTTTGGCCCCTCTGAGGAACTGCTTAAGCAGTGGATGAGAGAAGAGGGGAGGTTCTGTGTTATAATGAGCTGAAATGTCTGAGGCATGGATTTTAATGGGGGGAAAAGACAAGCCCTTGTGAAGCATCTCAGTTAAGTATAGTAAAACCTGAGGTAAATTGGGCACTGCTGTGCTCATCCACTGAGAATGGTTCCAGGCACAGAATCTTTTCCATTTTTAAGCATAAGATTTTCTAGTACTAGGTCACCTTGCCTCTAAAATGATATCCATCATAGGTTTGTTGAGGGATGGTAAAGGAGAGATTAAGTAATTAGCCAGGCTGCAAGGTTCAGTGTTAGAAGCTGAGGGTGCAGAATCTGGTTTTCCTGCTGCGACAGCAGGGAAGGAGTCCGTGACACACTGCGCAGGAAAGGGTACCAGTGTTGGCATGGCCAGTCTGGAGTAATCAAAATCATCCTTGGCTTGTCCTGTTTGATTTTTAGTAGTACTTTGGAGAGCAGAGGCAGAGGGGGGGAAGGCATAGACTGATAGTTTTTTCCAGCTGAAGGACAGAGCATCCACTTTCCAGGCTTGTTTGTGGGGTGTCCTTGTGCAAAATATGTCCAATTGGTAGTTCTGGGGAGAGGCAAACAGGTCTATATCTGGGCTCCTCCATTTGCTTGTCAACATGTTGAAAATCCTTGGTTCCAGTTTCCACTCATGTGGGTCCATGAGTTTTCTGCATAGTCCGTCTGCCAGTGTATTTAGTTTTCCTGGCAGGAATTGAGTTTGTAGGTGCACTTGGTAGCTCAAGGCTGTGTTCCACAATGCCATGGCTAGTCTGCAGAGGGGGAAAGAATGTGTACCCCCTGCTTGTTTATGTACCACTTAACAGTGGTGTTGTCCGTCTTTACCATTAGTTGTCCTGGAAGAATGTGGTCCTTGAAGGCTGTCAGAGCATTCTGTACAGTTAACATTTCTTTTTGATTGATATGCAGGTGCATTTGACTTGGGTTCCATTTGCCCTGAATGCACTTCCCTGCCAGGTGAGCCCCCCCATGCATAGTCTGATGCATCTGTTGTTAGGGTTTGGGAAGCAGGGGGTGGTGTGAAAGGTAGTCCCTTGTTTTGGTGGCAGGCCTCTGCCCACCAAAGGAACTCTAGGCGAAGGCAAGGTATGACTGGAATCATTGTTTCTAGGTCTTGAGAATGATGACACCATAGACTTTTTAGATACCACTGTAGTTTCCTCATATGCAGTCTTGCATACGGAATTAGAATAATGCAGGAGGCCATGAACCCCAAGGTTTGCAGTATTTGTCTTGCAGATAGCAGGGTTTTTGTGGCCACTTGTTTGAAGTAGGTTGTCAAATGAATTTGCTTTTCTGGTGTGAGGTAAGCCATCTGGGAAGTTGTATTCAAGCTTGCTCCCAGGAATATAAATTTGCTGACAGGGTACCAGGTGTGATTTTTTTTTTTGTTTATGGTGTACGCCAGACAAGTTAGAATCCTTTTTACAAAGGCCAGATGATTCAAAAGTATGTACTGGCTTTCTGCCTTAATTAGACAATTGTCCAAGTATGGGTATATTTGAATATATCTTTGCCTGCAAAATGCAATAACTGGAGCTAGGCACTTTGTGAATACCCTGAGAGCTGTAGATAAGCCAAAGGCCAATGCAGAGAACTGATAGTGCATGTAGCCTGCTTTGAAGCGTAGGTATCTTCTGCAAGATTCCCTGATTGGGATGTGCATATATGCTTCTTTTAAATCTAGTGTTGCCAACCAGGCATCTTTGCCTAGCATAGCAAGTAATTGGTGAAGAGTCAGCATCTTGAATTTTGGAATCTCCAAAAAGGTGTTTAGAGTAGACAGGTCCCGGATAGGATGCCATGAATTGTCTTTTCTGGGTACCAGGAAAAGTCTCGAGTAGAAACCTTGTCCCTTTTCCTCTTTTGGTACCAGATGAATAGCCCCCATGCTTAAGAGAGAAAGTACTTGCTTTGGGGCCTCTGCCCACTGATTTGGGGGTAGGTCCGGCCACCCACTTGGTGTTGGCAATGTCTGGAAGTGAAATCTGTATCCCTGGGACACTATATTTAAAACCCATTTGTCCTGGGTAATGAGTTCCCAACTCTTTGCATGAAGCGCAATCTTTCCCCCCAAAGGGTAAAGTCAGTTGATAAGTGCTTGGAAATTTTAAAAGGAAGTCATTGTGACAGTTTACCACAGGGGGAATCTTATTATTCCCAGACTTGGAAACGGAGGCCCCCCACTGCTTAGTTCTGCGAGTCCCCTGGGACTGAAACCTGGGGTTTTTGCTGTGTCTGGGTTTGGCTTGAGAAGACCTGGAAGGGGCTAGAAAGGACCAATTCTTAGAGGGCCTGTGCCTACTAAATCTAGGAGGCTGAACTTGTAAAAAATCTTTAACAGTTTGCATAGATTTAGCTTTATCTTCCATATTTTTAAGAACTTCCTCAGCCTTGTTGCCAGTCAGGCTGTCCTGATTTAAAGGAGCATCCAACAATTTATCTTTAACATGATCAGGCAAAGATTGCTCCTTAAACCAAGCATGCCTTCTGAGCACAAACCCAGTAACAGCAGCCCTGCAAGAGGCCTCTAATGAATCAAAACCACATTGCAAAGTATGTTTTCCAACTTGTTCGGCAGAATGCATTAAATCCTTTAATTCTTTACTTTCCACACATTCAGGAATCAACATCATTTTCTGTTTAAGCAGTCCATTAACATGTTGCTGATACATTAATATATGAAACTGGCAGTTTAAAGCCCTAATGGCCAAGGTTGCAGAAGTGTAAACCTTCTTACTCCATCTATCCAGCACCCTGGAGTCTCTATCAGAAGGGTTAAGATTTTTAGCAGTAGAAGCCTTAATGCCCTTGGGCCACTGTGAAATAGTCTCTGGATCTACAATAGGATTTTTGAAAAAGGAACTTGTGTGACTCAGGGACCCTGTAGTATCTGTCAGGTTTTTTGGGAGCAGGAGGCAGGGAATCAGGGGCCAAACTAGACTTCAAAAAAGCATCATCAACAATGTCTAGTACAGAAGGAATAGCTAAAGGCCTATGCTGAGGCAGGAGAAGGAAATCCCTAAGCCTCTTTTTTGAATCAGAAAAATCCTGGCTTTCCCAGTGGAAATGCTCCCTTAGAGTATGTAAGATTTCCCCAAAAGAAAAACCCTCAAAAGGGGAAGCAGAGGGAATAGAATCCTCTGTATCAGAATCTTCATAAGTAGGTAAGGGCAAACCTAGATCATCAGAAAAAGCAGAATACTGATCAGAAGATTTATAATCAACTTCAATCCTAGGCCTCTTAGAAGGTGGGAGGGGGTTGGCTACCCCTGATTAGAGTTATTAGATCTTCAGCCATTCTTATCATTTGTTTTTTAGGCATAGAGGCCTGAGCATGTGGTCTGCCATCGGGTTTTTAGACATGGACCAAGATTTAGGCCTAAGTAAAGAAGGAGGCGTTGATTTAATATGCAAGTCCGTAGGCCTGAATACACCCTCAGAAGCCGGTGCCTGCACAGCGGCTCCGGACCCATCCAAGGTAGAGACATCCACGGGTGCCATAGCTGAAGCATCTTGCGGCATACCGGACTCAGTAGAGGCCTGAGAATCAGAAGTAGCGGGTATCAGGGGCTGCAAAAGCGTCTCACTGAGTACATGCGAACTGGCAACTGGCTTAGGAGAAGCGTTGTCGGTAGTTTTGGACCTCGGCAGCCTGTCTCTGTCTTTATCTTTGCGTTTTTTTGGAATCCCGGCAGTCGGATGGCTAACCGATGACATTTCTGGATAATTAAACCGAGAACCAAAATATTTAGAGGCAAAAATATACCGACAATGGATAGTGCACTGATTAAATAAAGCACAAAACCGACAGCAAGGTACATTATGGTCAGTGCCTTGGCAAGGAATACAGTATGAATGAAAATCTTTATGAGGTATTTGCTTTCCACAAGTAATGCAATTATTAACTTTTACTGACATCGGTAAGGAGCAAGAAAAAGTTTCCCCAATGGGGTACTTAGCTTTAGTTGAAGACTTTGGTTCTGAAACTCGAAAACAAAAATTTCAGGAGTCGGCCGACCAGCACTTGCAAACTGCTTCTGCTTCGGGCACCACACGGCAAGAAAGACTGATGTAATGGCGTCGGCTGCATGTTTTATACCCCTGATGACCTGACGTCATGGAAGAAGGGACAGCAACTGACACAGGACCCAAGACTTTGTTAATCAAGCCTACTGAGGACTACCTGCAAGCAGATAACCCAAATGTAATGACTGCAACAGTGAAACACGAAAAACATCATATAAAACAATACAGACTTTACTGCAGCCTCACAGAAAGACCATGAGTAAAGAAGCTTAAGCTATACAAACTTGATGACACCAGGTAAAGGGCGCACATAAAAAAAAAGATTTACAAACCTCAAGGAAATTAATGATGTCTGTGACAGATGACCTACTGTCATCAATATCTGACATCATATGTGGCACTGATGGAAGACTGAATCCCTTCCCTGATTAAGGGTGCTACCCAGATGTGAGGTGCTATGGTCTTTGGATCAGCCCTAATTAGGTCAGCTGATCACTAGATAGATGTCCTCAGAAGTCACACCACTTGTGCCCAAACAGGTTAAAATAAAAAAGGGCACATCAATCTTATTCAATAAAAAAATTGCCATATGCAACCTGGTCCTGAGATCATAAAGGGAATATGCACTGGTGCCCATGCTATGGGCTTCCAACATGCACTCTCAATGTAGGGCTATGCACTGAACACCAACTATGCAGAGTCTCTGGCTTAACACCCAGCCCTATTTCTCACCACTCTCTGTGTGAACCAGAGTGCCCTTCACTGCCCCTTACCCACAGCAACAATTCATTCAAACAAATTATTATTTTCATACACACACACACACACACACACACACACACACACACACACACACACACACACAAGTGCACATACACATACACACAAAGTTCTCAGGGAAAGCTGGTAGAATTATACAGTCCCCACAGATTTCATCCTTGTGCTTAGTAATGTGACGAAACGGAGGTGGACACCACAACCTGATAACCTGTAGTACTAAATAATATGCTCTACTGAGTTAATAAATAAATAGTGCACACATAAATAAATACCAATCACAAGATCTTAAAAGTGAATAAATAAAAACTTTCTTTAGACAATAAAGGCAGAGATGATACAGATTAAATATGCAGAGGGCAAAATACATACACAGAACAGAAAAACACAAATCAATTGTAGAAACCAGAAACAAATTAAATATAATATTAACTATTAATTTCCAAATAAATCTAGTTTTAACAAAGAAATATTGGACCTTCAGCTACTCTAAGTTACTGAAATATTAAATAAGATACAGATTTTCACAGAAAAGTTAACTAGCTGTAGATGTCACGGTCATCCAAACAAGACAGACTCTGCACTGGTTACAGCTCAAAATTCATACAAATCCCTCAGAAACTAGGGGTAGTTACATCAGATTACATCAGTTCTTTTCACACACAAAAAAGACAAAACAGCCTTCTACATTCACAAACTAAAGAGTTTGCATTCTAAGGAATGCTTTTCCAGCTCTGGTCAGCTATACACAGAATTGTCTTCTAATTGCTTTTTTAGCCCTCTGGTGTCCTTACTCAAACTCTTTCATAATTTTTAAACAAGGATTTAGGTCCTTCCTGTAGCTATAAAATGCTGCACTTTACTGTTCAATTAAATACTGGATACATTTTTTTTCTTCTCCTTTTCTACATTCAAAGAGAAACATCACAAGGTTACACACATTGCAGATTTTGTAGTGCTTAAATATGGCATTACAAAATTTGTTTACAATCTGAAAACAAGAAATAAAGAATATCACTTGTTAAATAAGTTTCTCTATCCTGTCAGTACAGCACCAAAGAGGACATTTGTTTCAGAAAAAGAAAAGCTTAAGAACAACAGAATACAACCTGAAGCAGGTACAGGTTTAAGTTTGGGAAATATCTCATAACCATCTGATCTGAAGTGGTAGTACTTCTCAGGGAGGTGGTAGCTGTATGGCATTTCCTTTCTCAGAAAAGGTTGTGTGGCAAAAAAAAGCAAGAACTCAAGAGAATGTAGGGCACACACAGGGCAAGTCTAATGAAGAGGTGATATTGTTTAACTAGGAAATGCACCCTGTTCACTAAGCAGGAAATAGGTACACTAGGTCTGCCATATCTATACTTTTGTTCAGTAATGCAAATAATTAGAACAGATCTGAGAAACTATGAAATATTCTCAAAAATACATCAAACGGCTCTTCAGCAAAAAAGCAGTCAAGCATCTAGGATGAAAGACAGCACATAAAGTAGATGGAAGAAAGTGAAACCGTGAAAATAGTTTGATTTAGCACGTGAAAAAGAAAAAAAATCAATGTTGTAAGCACAGACAGAAGAATGATGTGCTGCAGAGAAGGGGAAATGACAACCGCAGGACTTGCATGATAAGTTTCACAAGCAATGATTTAATTATCAAAATTTACTAGACCACAGTTACAAATATGTTACACTCAATGCATTAAAACTGAGTGCCTTCTGGTATATAAGCAATAATATTGTTTTCAGATACTGCTGAATGTCAAAGTCTGAAGGCATAAACTTTCTTCTCTCAGTGCAACTGATCGGTGTTTAGTTTGGCTCTTTTTCTCATATCTCCCATGCCTGTTGAATATACAGATATCAATGTCCCAAGCCCATTTGTTCACTTCATCATGTGAACTCAGGTCGGGGAACTGCCATCATCATCATCATCATCATCACCACCATGCAGGCAAGTTATGTGGATAGGTCTTGTTTCTTTCAGACCCCACCCACTGACAGCTGACATACATGCTCACAGATGCAAAGGCCTTGAGATGCCTCTCCCCAGTGGCAACTTGCACACTTACACAAATGCATATAAGGAAGATAACTGCATATGTTTAGCTGGCCAAACACACATGCCCAGCCCATGTGCTACATGACATACACTTCACTATCTAGTGGGTGGCAGCACTGTAGTGGGTCAAACCATTGCTCTCTCACAGTCAGGGAGAACCAGCATCAGCTGCTTATTCTCACCTGCCCTCACTAGCATCATCAGTGACTAGGGAACTAACTAAGCAATCACAGCTTAATCCCACTTCATCACAGAGCCAGCAGCATGCAGTCAGGGAAGATTCCTCTCACCAACTGCATGATGGAGAGCTAGTGGAGAGAGGACATGTTGGGAGTCTGACACAGCAAAAAGTATTCCTAAAAAGCTAGACACAACTCTACAACTACCTAAGAGCAGACCACACTGGAATACTGGCCTTCTGGTGGATTCAATTATTGTGACACCAGCCATCAAAAAACAGCTGTCTGATGATAGCCCAGTGGCACACCCTCTGAACAAGGAGTCTAAGATAATGGACCACATGAGGAAGTGGGTTTACTCTTTGGACACATCTGCACTCCAAGTATAAAACAACTTCACACATATGACTAGTTTCCAAACAGAGCTAGCAGAACAAATACTAGACTAGACTCCTTAAGGAAGCCTGTAACACCCAAACTTGAAAGCAGCTCAAGTTACGGGTGGCTACTATGCTCACCATTTCTAACCTCTCCAAAAGGCTGTTGCATAATGCTGCTGATGTAGCAGTTAGGGAGGCAGGTACAGCCATAACTGCATCATGCCTGGTTCCACTAATGTGACGTTGTGAACAACTTTAAGGCATATGTTTGTTATTGTACCTTACAATGGGCAATTTTTTTCTGGACAAAAAGTTAGAGAAGCTTATTTAAAAGTGAAAAAGAGCAAGAATCATTTTCTACATTAGCAGTATGCTTTGAGACACCTCAAAGGTTGTTTTCCAGGAAACAGAAGGGGACTAAAGCCACCCTGTTTAATAACATCACAGCATTTGCTCTGTTATTCCTTTTCAGATAGTGGCATCCATAGGAGAGGATTCCCTTTAATGGACATCACCACACAAGCAGAGATGGGGGGTGCAAAATTACAGGTTTCATGGTGCTTTCTCTGGAAAGCAACATTAGCATCCCAGAAGGGCTACATGAATGTGCCTCCCTGGTGGTAGTCAGGAGTCTGTAATCTCTTCAACTGAACTCTTGGATAGCCATCACAAGACACTCGAGTGAAATGTACAATATCCAGAGAATATGTATGTCTTTTCTCTCCAGAACTTGAGGATCTCATGCAACTTGAGCACACTCATATATGTGTACTTACAGAGACATGGGTTCAGAGCAATGAAAAAAGTCCTGCTATTCCTGGGTGTAGGGTCTATCACATCTTCAGATCTACTGGTAATTGTGGGTGAGTATCAATATTTGTCAAGGATATTATCACCTCACAACATTTTCCTTGGGACACTGCATTTTAACTCCTAGATATCTAAATTGCTATAAATAAGACTAGACTAATTACATCTTCGCAGCTAGCTATAGAACACCCTTCAATGTCACCTTCTGAGCACTACAGCTACCTTAACACATTAGCTGAAATCCCTATTAAACCCATCATCTTTCTACTGGAGGACTTCAACTGCCCATTCAAACTGGATGGCCTACATTGCCAATGGTCAACATGTCCAGTGCTTCCTTGACATACAAATGCTAACTCTCTTTTACAAATAGTTAACTATCCTTGTAGGGGCCCCAGTATCATTGATCTATTATTCACAAATATGGCCACTTCTTGCACATCTCAATAAGTATTAATTCAGACCAAAAACTACTGACCTTTTCCTTTAAAACTGATGGTACCTACCCTGTAAATACCTCTATATTTAGGAACTTCACAAAAGCAAACCTTCTTCATTTACTTGATGGTTTAACTAAATTATGATGTAACTTTCCTTCAATGGATCCCATTGCTAGAGCTGCTGCCTGTGCCTCTGATTTGTACTCACACTTAAATAGTCACATCGATAAGAAACTCCATATGTGCACAAAATATAATGAGAAAATTAAAAAGAAACCCCTATGATGGAATACCTATATCAATAAATTATAAAACAACAGAAATAAGTTGTTTGATGCTCATAAGACGTCTCATTCTGCATACCATAACAGAACACTTAAGAATCTAGTATATCCCTTAAGGAAACCATTAGGAAGCTCAGAGCTAAATATAGGCTTAAAAGAGCTGCTAAAACAGAAAACAACTACAACATTTTTATTTAACTATGCCAATAAATTAGGAACTAACACCAAGCAATGTTCAGAGCTAAACTTGAATAATACTGCACACTCTAGTGAAAAGGAAATAACTAATATCCTACCTGACAAATTTACTGCAAATTTTACTCCACCCAGAGATACAGTTATTCTACATATTTCACAGTCCCAACCACCCCTTTAATCACTATGGAACAAGTTCTCTCAGCCCTCTCAAAAGCCAAGACTACCTTATTCATGGGCTCTGATACTATACAGGTTGCTTGATTTTAATCTTAGCGTCTGGACTGGTTGCATTCCTGAAGCCTGGAAAACAGCCACTGTAATTCTGTTGTAATGCTCAAAATCCAGATATATATACTCCTCTTGCAGCTAAACTTCATGGCAAAAAAACCTCCTCATTCACCAAGAGAAACAACTCAAAAAACACACCAACTCTCATTGGGTCTATATCATATACTCAAAGAGGCATTCCATCGAATGCCTCTTCATCAACACGTAATTAGCAAAGTCACTAAACCGTGAATATTCACATCAGTGATTTCTATCCCTGGGAAAGAAATTGCTTGGCCATTTTCTCCACTGCCATGCAATCTCAGAGTTGGTATACTTAGTTGGGGGGGCACAGGCCCCACGTTGGGGGGGGGGTAAAGCCCCCCACTTTATGTTTGAAGTGTTGTGTTTCTGTTTTGAGAGCATGTGATTTCTTTGCGCCTCTTCGAGGATTTAATTTAGACCCCTCTCCATTACCCCTAGAACCAAACTCCACAGCACTGCACATTCATTCGCCTCTCAATCATCTACTCTTTGGCAAGTTCTCACCATCAGCCTAAAAGAAAACATTTACTCCAATTCAGAATGCAGTTCAAAAAGCACTTCATCCAAGCCAAATGTTTCTGCTTCAGCACAGGACACATAACACTTAACACACTATCCCTCTCTCTTTTCCACTTCCCTACTACTCTCACAGAATTACAGAAGGTTGACCCACTTTAGAAACTAATCTATCCAGTGTACATTATACTCTGCTTGTTTACTAGAATGTACATATATACAGGTTCTTCTATGTACCTAATCTGAACTTCTCTGTTATTGCTTACACTTCTGCTTTTCTGTTTGTGAAATGTTTTGTACTTCACCCAGGCTAAACCTGAAATTGGTCAGTATTAATCAGCGCACTGCTCGATAAACAAAAATATGTGCAGACTCTGGCAACTACAGACCCATTAGACTCACCACCTCATCTGTAAAGCTATGGAGTGTATATATCAGACCTCATTGATCTGGACACTGAAAATCTCTTATCCCTGGTACCTCATCACTTCAGTTTTGTCAAAAGAAGGCCCTACCTCTTTACTTTCATAAATTTCATTGAAAAAGTGACCAAAGTAGTGGACAGCGGTTATGCAGAACATACATTACATTGGGAACTGACCAGGGCTTTTAACACTACTCCCCATGCAGGAACTGACAGACTTGTAAATCTGAATATAAACTCTTATGTTGTGTGCTAGACAGGTAACTGGTGTCTGACAGTACCCATGTGGTTAGAGTTGCAGGTGTCCATTCTGAAAGCAAAAAAAATTACCACTGGTAGGCCTCCTCCTATTTGGCATCTATTTCTCAGACCTACAGGCCAGCCTTCCCGGCCTATGGTTATTTAAGTGTGCAGATGACTTCCAATTGGGTATAGTTATTCAGTCTTCCATTAATTCACAATTGCTCCAATATCAGCTAGTTCATGTTAACAATATGTGCAAAGAAAACAGTCTTAAATATAAAATAATGTAGTATAGCTAATTTTTGTACACAAAATATGTTCACATACCCTATAGGTGACACACTCCTTCAGTCAGACACTATCATAAGAGATCTTGGCACTCTTGTTGAAAATCCCTTATGATTACACCATCATGTCTCCACAGTAGTTCAGAAAGCCTTTTGTCTGGCTCATCTAATTTCCAAAAGGCAACTATCTACCTATCAAATTCAGTTAGTTCCAGTTTCCATCAAGGTTTTAACTCCTCATCTCTAGCAGCACAAAGAGTTTAGAAGGCCATTCTGAAAGGTACCTTACACTTGAGACTTCCCATTAAGGACCCCATACCTCCATCGGATCTTAACCTGGATACATTGACTTGTCTGCTCGTCAAATCTGTCACCTCATCTGA
The DNA here is from genome assembly GCF_019279795.1 of Protopterus annectens. Classification (NCBI taxonomy): domain Eukaryota; kingdom Metazoa; phylum Chordata; order Ceratodontiformes; family Protopteridae; genus Protopterus; species Protopterus annectens. The sequence goes on along the minus strand of NC_056744.1, from coordinate 908,421,194 downwards.
CCTGATGTATCTCTGCTGGAAGGCCCTACTTCTAGTAGCGATTACCTCAGCCAGACAAGTATCCGACTTACATGCTCTCACCTCCAAGCTTCCACAGTTAGTCTTCCACAAATATAGTGTTTTCCTCAGGATTAATCCTTCCTCCATGCCAAAGGTTGCCTTGGAATCCACTATCAATCAAACCATTCATCTTCCAGTCTCCGCCCCAGTACTCCAATACAAGTGAGTACTAGTTAGATTGCTTAAATGTTCACAGACAACTACATTTTTACTTGCATTGTACTAATACCATTAGACAAGACAGTCAACTACTAATTTCTTATTCACCTTCCAAGCTGAGATAGGTGGTCTCCACAGCTGCTTTGCCAGACGGCTATACAAATGCACATGTTTTACAGACCAGTCCAATAAGAGAACTGCAACAGCCAAACCCAAATATTATTCCATAAGGTCTATTGCAACTTCTACATATTATTCAAGAATTCTTCCACTGATATTGGTGCAGCATTATAAACTGGATGTGATATCTAGGTTGAGGTATCCCTTTGGAACTAATATGCTCAAGGGACTCCTATCATGGTTCCACCCAGGGCTTTGGTAGCTGGGATTCTGTCCCATCAGTCAGAATGGACAGATAGGATGATGCCAGATACAGAAATTCTGTACTTACCATAATGATGGATCTTCATTATCAATAGTCTGTCCATTTCAACATCCCACCCTCCATTCTCTTGCAAATTCTCATCCTTCTGTTTATGCTACACAGACCTAACAAACCAGTCCTGAACCCTGTCCCTCTGCTGTCAATACTCTTTCACCAATCTCAAAGTCTTTTTGTTGAGATATGAGCCGCAAATTCGATCCGAGGATTCAGACAGAAGAGGTGCATCATGGGAGTAGGGAAGGAGCTTGAGCACTTTGGATAGGCTTCTCATTACTAGTAATTCAATTGCACACACTACGTATAATGAAGATCCATGTCATGGTAAGTATTTAACTTCCACTCTTGTGGACGCCCCAAATCAGCATGCTTTCTACTGCCTGCTTTACTATAATATATAGCATAGAAATGGCAGCAGAAATGACTCAATATTTTCACAGCTGGCAGAATATTTTCAAATCCATTTAACATTTACTGTGCCACTATATATATATATATATCTATAGTTCCCCCCTTCAAAATATCGAGACCATAACATCTAAAACCCATAACATCGCATTTCGTAACATCTAAAATGTATCATACGTAATAGTGTATCATCAAACATGTAAATGTTATAGTTTAATCTGTTAATCTTGTATCACTATGAGATGTTGTAGTTTTTATTTCTATAGTTTATATAGTGTAGGAATTTATACTCTTTATATAGTGTTTATTTTGCTACTTTGTATGTATTTTAAGTTATATAGACATTATGTGTACATTCTTTATGGTGATCGTGATACAGTGGGGTTAGGAAATTAACTTCTTCCCACTGTAGTGCAATCTCAGAGTTGGTATATTTAATTTACGGGGGGGGGGGGTGTGAGGGCTTGCAACCCTGCAGAAACGTAGTAAAAATGTGTTTGTTAGTTTGGTGGTGGTATATGTGGAGGGGGTGTTATTTTCATGTGATTTATAATTTTCAATGTTGTGATGCACATTTTAGATGTTATGAGTTTTACATGTTATGGTTTTAGATGTTATGGGTTTTAGATGTTTTGAAGGGGAACTCTATATATATATCTATATATATATATCTATATATATATATATATATATATATATATATATATATACATATATATATATATATATACATATATATATATGGCTCCCTATCACATTGTCGAAACTTCAAATCTCCGAAGACGATATGGCCGAGACCATATCGCCGAAGATTTGAATTGCCGACAATTGTGTATTGGGATCGCCGTGCAGTGCGGAACCCGGGATTTGCCATTTTCCTCACTGTAGTGCAATCGAGGAGTTGGAATATCTAAGTTGTAGGGGGTGTACAGGTAAGTTGTTCTGTGTTTTTTATCACATTTTTGGCAATTCAAATCTTTGACGATATGGTCTCGGCCATATCGTTTTCGGAGATTTGAACTGTCGGCGAAATGATAGTGATCCATATATATATATATATATATATATATATATATATATATATATATATATGTGTTTACATACACACATGTAATGCACACATATAAACACACACACGGTTTATATATATATATATATATATAGATACGTATAAATGTATCATACACACACACACACACACACACACACACACACAGAAAGATACAGAAATAAAGAGATGGATATATATCAATTGGTCTAACATTAGAATGACCCGCATATAACTGACAAAAACTCAATGATCTTAAAAGATTGACAGGAAACTGCACATTTCCCTAGACATAATCCTGGAACATAAAAACTAACAATGTGTTTGTGGGTGGTGGGGGCTGGCAGTCTCTTCATCCAGCCCGCATAACACCCTGCCACTTGAAAATATCAACTCTTAAGATCAAACAATAGCAGGAAAAAGGTATAATCCCTTTCGTGCTATAATAGCAATCCCACACCAGTAAGTTAGTCACGTGTTTGTCTATCATTCATGACCAGCAAAACAAAACGCCTCTTAATAAATTGGAAAGTTAATAAATAGGAAGGAATGCCCCCCCCCCCCAACACACACACACACACAAAAAATACAATGCAGTCCAAATAACACTGCTTTTAACAGTTCTGCAGATTTAAACAGTTTTACTTACAAGGAAATGAAAGAACGTCTTTGCCGAGATTTGACAAATGAATAGAACCAACAACAAAAAGGGAGAAGGGGTCGCAATCCTCTACAAAACAGAACTACAAATCAGCACCATAGACCTTGACCCACCTTTAGACAACTGAGCTGAAATACCTATCACTAAACTTCAGGTCAACTCTTGTAAAGCTATAAATGTCATCTGTGTATACCTGCCTCCAGGAAACAATATTAATACCCTTGAAAATATCCTAAATTGGCTTTCTATCAATCTCCCACAAGAAACCATAATTTTAGGAGACTTTAATTTTGATTGGCAGTCCTGTAATAATATACACCCTTCCACCCATGTTAACTTATACGGCTTTACACAAACTATTAACTCCTCTACCAGAACTCACAAACCTAACAACAAAGAAAGTACCTTGGACTGGATACTTACTAATAATCCTCTACATACCTACAAAGTAGGGTCCCTCCCAGATGATCTAAGTGACCACTCCCTAACCTATTTTATTAGATCTAAAACCAACCTCACTCATCCCAACTTTGCCAGAACTGTACGCTAGAAAAAGCAATTTAACCCTGAACTATTCCAGACAGAACTTAAGCAATGTAATTGGTCACCACTAAAATATCTTCCACTTGATGAAGCTGTGGCCTATTTTAATACCACATTCTTAACCATCCTGAACCACCATGCCCCATTACGCTCTATTAGATGCAAAGCTAAACCAGCACCCTGGCTCTCTAATACTACTAGGCAAAAAATCCATCTGAGAAACAAATCCTGGATAACATGGCGTTCTACTAAAAACCCATCGGATTACCTAACATTTAGACAACTAAGAAATCATACTAAAAAAGCCATTGTGCTAGATAAAAAGAACTTCTATCTCCAAATACAGCAAACCTATCAAAAGAAACCTCAAAAGTTTTGGAACAGCATTAACAAACTTCTTCACCCAGGACAATCTATCACCCCTAACCCTCTAGGCTCCAACCCAGATAATCCTATTCACACTGCCAACTCCTTTAATTCTTTCTTTACCAATGCCATCCAATCTCTTGCTAGCCATCTATCGCCAGACACCTCAAATCTGCCAAACTCATCTTTAAATCCTCCTCCATCTTTTCAATTACAACCAGTGTCTACTTCTAGTATATGCTCTCTTCTACTAAAATTAAAACCTACCACCCCTTCAGCTGACCAACTCGCAGCAGAATGCCTTCAAATAGGAGCTAAATCCATTGCCTACCCTATATCCATTCTTATAAACAGAACCATAAGTGAAGGAAATATCCCATCCATCTGGAAAATTTCTTACATTATTCCACTACACAAAGGTGGGAACTCTAATGATTTCTCTAACTTTCGTCCTATAGCTTTGCTATCTCCTCTGGCAAAAATTATGGAAAAGTGTATCCAGAAGCAGCTTCTTAACCACCCTCTCCAAAATAACATACTTGCCAACTGTCAACATGGTTTCAGACCTTACCATAGTACCACCACTGCCCTGCTATCATTTACAGATTGTATCAACAAGAATCGTAACAAAGGCATTCTATCCTCTGCAGTATTCATTGATTTATCCAAAGCTTTCGACATGGTTAATCACCAACTGCTCTTACATATAATGATATCTCTATCGCTTGACCCCTTAACCATTAACTGGTTCAAATCTTACCTTGAAAACAGAAAACAAGCGGTACTCTGGCACAATAATCTTTCTAATCTCCTACCTATCTCCCTTGGTGTCCCTCAAGGCTCCATATTAGGTCCACTCCTATTTTCCATCTATATTAATGACCTTCAGTCAGCAATTCCATATACTACCTGCATTCAGTATGCAGATGACTCTACTATTATCTGCTCAGCCACTTCTCAAACTGAACTGTAGACCATTACCCAGAATGCATTTAATACTGTTGAACAGTGGTTTACAAACCGCTGCCTCCTCCTAAACCCAAAGAAAACTAAACTACTACTCTTCTCACCAACCCGTAAGTCCACCCCCGCACATTTTACACTTACATCTAACAATGGTACTGTTATCTCTCCAGACCTAACTACCAAACTCCTAGGAATAACTATAGATAATAATCTCAACTATGACACGCACATTAACAGTACAATAAAAACAGTCAACAAGAAACATGGATCCCTCTATAGAATCAAACCCTTTCTAACACCAGCAGCCAAGACTGCTATAGCCAGAACTCATCTCATCTCTACTCTACTCTATGCTTCACCCATTTATACAAATCTTTCCAAAACCAACATTAACAAAATGACAGTATCCTATAACAATATTGTCAGATTTGCTACTGCCTCTCCTTTCAGAACTCATCACTGTCTTAATCTTAAACAACTTGATTGGTTAGAGTTTCTACACCATCTACACTTTTCACAGCTTACTATTGCCCACAAAACCCTGTATCAACCCACCAATACTCCTATACTCTCACACCTACTTACCCCCTACCATAATCCTAAAAACTTATGCTCTTCTAACAAACTACTGTTTAACATTTGCAGATCCAACAATTTAGCAGGTGACTCACTTTTCTTTAATACCATTGGTAACCTATGGAATCTACTACCCACTGAACTCACAACTCTCTGCTCTCATATACTTTTTAAAAAGAAACTCAAGCTTTATCTCAAGTCACACTGGTTATGTTCCTGTACTATCCCTGACTAACTGTTATACTTCTCACTAATAACTACCTGCATCATCCTAAGCCTTCCCTACAAAATCTGCTTATCATGAAACTTTTGAGTGAATTCTTTATATATACTTGTATATTACATCCTCTCATGAAGATTCCCTTATTGTTTACTACTCCAGTCGTGCTCAATGGTAGTATGGCAGTTAATATTTCATATATTTAAAAATATAAAAAAAAAAAAAAAAAAAAAACTTTTTTCTTATTTATACATCTGTTCTACTCAATACTATTTTCTATATTGTTTTTGGTATACAACTTTATTGGTACTTCTTCCTTGATTGAATTTTGCATGTGTTCTTCTGTAAACTTTTTCAAGATTGTACTTTATATATGTTTTTTATTGTTTATTGTTTTTTGTTTGTTGTTTGTTATTCTTAGAGCTTTTCTCCCCGGGCCTCTACTGAAAATGGACATGTATCCAGCTAGACTAGCCCGGTCAACAAATATAAAATAAAATGTAAAATAAATAAATAAAATAAACAATTTAGGCCTTCAATACAGCTTTTATCACACTTGTTGCTGAGTACAATTACAATATGCTTAACAAGAAAGTGGCCCTGAAGAAAAATAGGTACATACTTTCACTTCCTTTATCCAAACAGGTATTTAAAAAAAAGATGTATTGTTAATATAAGCAGCCAACCACACATCTCTGAACTGTACCTCATATGGCTGTATAACGAATGCATTTTTTTTTATTCTTGATGTGACCAACTAAATGCTAAAGCTGCAGCCAAATCAAGAATAAAAACTGGCACAATTCCCCTCAAATACCTGGGGTCATACTTCTAAACTGCTCCAAATTTTCTACAAAATACTGAATTTTCACATCAAATAATGCAAATAAATTACGTTTTTTTTATACTTTTTTTTAGGGCTAACTGTATCGTGTGTGTGTGTGTGTGTGTGTGTGTGTGTGTGTGTGTGTGTGTGTGTGTGGTCAAAGGGCAAGCTACAGTCAATGACGGCAAGACTTAGTCATCTCACAAGACTACTGGAAAGCGTGCACTCACAGCTCCATCAAAAAGTGGATTTAGTGTACGAGAAAAATAGTTTGCCAGAAGGTACAGAAGATCAGAGGTCTCAAAGACTTTAAATTATCTTTGTAGAGAAAAAAAGAAGAAATGTGAGGAAGTATGTGAAATGCCCACTGCATTAAAAAAACGTTTACTTGCTACTCTGTAATAGGCATCACCTTTCTTTTTTAAAACAATAATTGTACTGAAAGGTTTGCAGTATTCTGCAACAGTTTATCACCTCCCCCCCCCCCCAAGATGTCACACGTGCTTGATTTTAGCTCTAATCTGTCAATGATTCAAGTTCCTCTTATGGTATATTAGATTAACTTGAGTAGAGGGTTTGTTTTGCATGACTTTTTTTATAATACTGCCCCAGTGACTGATTTAGTTGTACATTTTTTCTGTACTGGATGTTGTCATTAGAGTTAAACAAGTATTTATTTTTAAAAATTACAATTTGTGATTTGAGATGCCATTTGTTCTGTATGCTGTAGATCTTAAAATAAAATGTGATTTTTCTGCATACGCCCCAACCATATGACTCAATCACTACCAAAGACAAAAGTTTGTAGTGTTCCGCAATAGTTTACCACCCCACTCCACCCTAATATGTTGTAGGTGCTTGATTTTAGCTCTAGTCTGTCAGTGATTCAAGTGCATTTTATGGTTCATTAACTTAGGTAAGGGGGTTGTTTTGCAAATTTGGTTTTCTGTTTTGCGGATAAGTTTTTTTTTTATAATACCCAGTGACTGATTTAGTTACAATTTTTTTTTTCTGTACTAGATGTTGTCAGTGTGGAAATCAAACAAGTACTTATTGTAACTTGACAATTTTTTTCATTTGTGATGTGATGTGATCTGATTTGAAACTATTTGGGGAGGATGGAAGGTAATGACTAATTTCTTAAGAGAATAGTACACAGATGCATCAAGGCAGAAGTTATACTGCTTTATATTACTTAGTTGCATACTGGTGTATTGCAGGTGTATTTAAGTGTGTGTGTGTATTAGTGGTGATTTTTTTTTTTTTTTGGTGATTCTGGCATTGTAGGACTAATGCGTATTTGGGAGAAGTAAATTGGAATACAATACACGGTGACTGCCGGGTTTTTTTAGACAAAAATAAATTAAGGTAGATATTATTTTGTTTATCCTGGGAGAATATACTATGGTGAGGCAATGCCTATAGGGGTTATCTGTGGATTTTGGGGGAAGCAAGCTGGAACACATATTGTAATGACTGTGTAAAGCTAAAAAAAGAGAAAAGTAAAATTAATCCACCCATTTTTTTTTTTATTATGACAGGAACAAACCATATAAGTCTGGAAGGCAATAGGTAAGGGGACTGTCTGCGAGTGAAACAATTGGCCAACTGTTTGCTGTTGTAATTCTAATTTTGCATAACTAATATTCATTTGGGTGACACAATTTGTGACTACTGTTTCTGTGAAACAAAATTACATTAAATAAATGATGTTTACACTAGCTTATTAATTATTTTACTTATCTTTTGAAAGCGGTCTGTGGATGAAATTATTGACTCGTCTCTATGCAGGACTAACGTGTATTTAGGTAAAGTAAACTGTATTTCAGGATGTGACTACTGCTTGTGTGTGTGAAAAATATATTATCACTGTCATTTTTTTTATTCAGGCAGGAACAAAACAGATACTATAGCTAGACAATGGCTATAGGGCCTGTTTGCAGATTTGCAGAAGTAATGTGTATCTGAGGGAAGCAACGTGAAATACAAGCTGTGACGACGGTTTGTATGAAGCAAAAAAAATAATAATGCAACCATTGTTCTTTTATCTTGGCAGGGTCAAACCAGATATTTTGGGTAGACAATGAATATGAGGGCTGTCTCTGAATGAAACAATATGCCCTTGCTGTTTGCTGTTATAATTCTGGCTTTGCATGACTAATGTATAATTTGGTGAAGCAAGCTGGAATACAAGTTCTAGGTACTGCTTCTGTGTGATGAAAACACATTAATGTAACCATTATTTTTATCTCACTCATGTGTACACAGTCAACAATGTGGCCATGACTGCTTGTTGGATGAGGCTGTGAAGGAAAGTGATCCACTGCTGTTTGCTGTTTTTCTACAGTCACCAGTCTGTGTGAACCAAGTTGGATTTTTTTTACTGTGGCTATTGTTTGATGTGCAAATGGGTGTTAATATACATTCACGGCTCTTAGCTGTCCCCGAATATGGAGACTGTCACTGATGTTGCCTGACATTTTAGTCACTATTTTCTGGTAAATCATTAGGATAGGTAAATCAGCATTCCTCCAAGTTGCCTGTAAGTAAGTATACAGAGAGTGTGTTGGTGTGTGTGTGAATAATTACACCGATTTTATTTGTCAGCACACACAATATTGGGGATACATATACAACATTTCTCGACAGAAGTAAAAGCAAGTAATTATCTTTTAAAAATAAGGAAGGGAATGCATAGTAGAGCATACAGACCCTCAAAGCTTCTGGTGTCTTCATAACCCCACATTCCTCAGCTGCAAAAGGGGATTTTTGACAAAGGCATAGTAGGGAAGCCTCATCTTTAATCCCATTTCTGGGTATCCCCTAGTCCAAAAATGCCCCTGCTTAGAGGTGTGCTCAGAAGGTTGCTATTGCTTACGAGGAGCTTGGGACAGTGTAGTAATATTTTTCTTAACGTTCCTCACAGTCAGATGCAAGAGATTTGCACAGAAGGCCACTGTACCTTGTCTAGAGGCAGTGTTCTTTCTAGAAGCAACAAGCCTGAATGCAGTACTATAATTATTATTATTTTTTTACTTTCTTCACAAGCAAACATCAGACATGTAGACAGGTGGTGACCTTTTTGGGTGAAGGGTTGAACTATATGGGTCTATGTTCAGCCATTGAATGAAAATTCATTCAAATGGCTAAACATTGAAACCTAGGCATCAAAAGTTCACTTACCAAATGTTCATTTCAGTGAACGAGTGAGACAGGGAAAGTAACTAGTTGTCCAACACTTCCCCATCTCACACAACAAAGCATTTCAAACCCACCCAGGTGGGAGGCTATTCCCCCCACACCCAAGTAACTATATATACCAACTCTGAGACCACACTACAGTGGAGAAAAGGGCAGATGGGGAAGTGTTGGACAACAAGTTACTTTCCCATTCTCACTCATTCACTGAATGAATGTTCATTAAGTGAACATTCTATGCATATCGTTCGATGTTTAGCCGTTTGACTGAATTTTCATTCAATGGTTGAACACAGACCCAAACTATATTACTGTGGCATTTTGCTTATATACTTTTATCCATGTCTGACATTAGAGGAGTACACAGGAGACAGCAGTCTTTTGCTGGTAGTAGTGAGGAGTCTGCTGTTTATACGTATGAAAGCAACAATGTAAAATATATGCTTGCAGCTATTTATTCCTTCACTTTTATCCAAATGCAACACCAGGTACTATTTCCACATATGTATCCTCTTAAGCATTAGTATTTTCATTCTGATAATAAATACTATGTTGGCATTTAACATCAAGGCTTGTGCTAAATGTATTTCTTAAAGACATGCTGTAGGTGGACTGGATACTCTAAATTGGTCCTAGGCGTGACTGCCTTCCATGTAAGGTTGGGTACCAGGCTGACAACTCGACACCGTAAAAACTTCACTGCCAATCATGAGTGGACAGGTGATCCGCTGTGGTGACCCCTAACCGGGAAAAGCTGAAAGAAGAAAAAGAATTGAAAGAAAAGAAAAATGAATTTCTTTCCTTAGTCAAGATTTTTGTGCAGGCCACACTGGATCAAAATGCTGGAAAACAGTTCTGAAATGTACCTTAGGAGATCTCCAACCCCATGGTTAAGGATGGAGATGTTCAGAAAGACAAGGTGAGGAATACAAAAAAAATAATCATCCAAATGGTTTGGGAAGTCTGGTGGTGGGGCAACAATATCACTTTGACCTAAACTTCATACCTAATATTTTAGATTCCAATTATGCATTTAATTATCTTATACTTAAGATATCCAAGAAATGTACTTGCTTTCTGCACTTCAGTATCCACAGCTTCATATGCATATTTCTAAATATGTAGAGAATGAAAAGAAATGAGGGATGAGTGTACCAAGAAGTGGGACTATATAATACAGAATGACTACTGGCATTCAAGTTTGGTCACCAGAAGCTCCCACATCATAACTGTTCTGGATTCGCCACTGACATAAGCACATTATTATTATTTTCCTTTTGTTTATGGCAGAACATTTGAAGATATTGGTTAAATAGTTAAGTATTTAATATAATTCTAGTTTGTTCTGATTGCATATCAGTGGACTGTACATTTGTTTTGCTGTGTAAATACATTGCCTCTTAGCTCGGGTCATGGCCAAAAAGGGGTCTTTGGACTAATCTGCCTATGTGGGTAACAAATGCAATAAACAGCATGGACCTTAGGTCCTGTGCCTTCTTCTGAACTATAGAGTTTGGAATATCCAAGCACTTGTTGGTCTTGCAGGACCTTCTGCTTAACTCTACTCTCGAGGAGCATGCACACCTACTTCTTAAAACTCATTTTTCGTCAAGTTGGAACAGCCAACAAAAGAAGAAATGGCATGAAGTCAAGAAGGAGAATTTTAATTCCTGGTGTACAGCAACTCTCATCCAAGCTTCAGTAGCAATTTTGAACCAAGCTGGTGAGTGACCCCATCCTCCAGCCAGGAGTCATCAGGATGACACCCCAGATTGCAAATTGCTACTCAGGGGCTGCCCATGTCTGCCCTGAAATTGCATATTTTCTCATCCTCTGGTCTAGCACCCTCGGTGGAATCCAGTAAAAAAATGTTTAATACCGGGAGATACTTTCTGCTGAGTCTGTGGGTTGTGGCTGAACCAATGCCTCTGCAGAATCCTCTGCATCTTGGTGAAGAACCATTGCGGAGAGTGCCACTTCACAACTACAGCTCTTAGGTTCTGTCCTTTTTCCTTCAAACATTGCATGCAGTCATCAAGTTCAATCCCAAACAGCAAGGGTCTCCTCAAGGCAAGAGCTTACCAAACCAATGCACCTCAATGCTTCCAACACCCCCCCCCCCACCAAAAACAAAAAAAAACATTCTGGATGTAGAAAAAGAGTTATTCATTTTAGTCCATACAAATATTAATCCATATAAACCACCACACAATAGTGAACAAAGGCAGGTTTCTGTGAAATCCTTGCCTTTTTTGAGTGCAATCTAAAGCCCCCATTTCAATGAGTGCTTTTAAAACCTCCTACATAGTGACATAATCAAAAGCAAGTAAAATGTTTAAAGGGGAACACCTGAAAAATTCATAGGTATTCATTTAATCTAAGATAAAATAAAGATCCCCAATTTTATTGTCCAAAACTTTTCCTTTCATGTAAATGCAGACTGCAACTCATCCTTTGAACTTAGTCAGCATCACTGTTTTGTCAATTACTGTAAACTTAAAAACATCATTAAGATGTTTAGTTTCATAGTTTCATAGTATAGTACTAGGCTATCTGCCCTGGGGCATTTGTAAGCTTAGCCATAGTGATGTGGCTTTTGCCACCCCATGAAATGGTACAAAAATGTACAGAATAAATCTAGAATACTGTGCCTCTGTCTAGTAGTGACACAATGAAGGTCCCCTTATATAACAGAATTAGTTTACTGTGCCCCTGTCTAGCAGTGACACAGATGTGACCCCTGGGGTAAACTTACAATCTCCCATCCACTCATCAAGATTTCTTTTGAAGAGAGTCAGTGAGGGGCTCTGCCTAATATGAACTGGGATCCTGTTCCAAAGCATGGGAAGCCCCTGGGTTATCAATCTATCCCTCCAACATGTCCTATTCATACTTGTGCCGAGGTTTAAGTCTGTAGCTCTCATGGTCCTGATGGATTTGGATTTTTTGAGGTGGAGCATGTCCATCAGATCCTGATTGGACATGGCCTTGTACGTCAGGCAGAGATCACCTCTGAGCAGGCGGTATGCTACTGAATAGAGCTGAAGTTTCTTTAGTCTGGCAGAATAAGACATATGTTGGAGACCCTTGATCCTTTTGGTGAGGTACTTTTGTGGTCTCTCCAGCTGTTGCAAATGCCGGGTGAGGTACATACCAAATGGGGCATTGTACTCAATCATGGGTCTGATGAGGGAGGAATATAGGGGTACAATGACATCCTTGGATCTGGATGTGAATCCCTTCATGATGAGGTGTGCAAGGTAGAATGTTTTTCTAACCACTTTGGCAACGTGGGTGTCAAATGAGAGGTCACTGTCTACTTGGGTCCCTAGGTCTCTGATTACTTTTTCCGTACTCAGTGGGTTGCTGTCTATGTGATAATTTGTGGGTACTTTGTTTTTTGCAAAAGGGATGACTATACATTTTTGGCATTTAGTTTAAGGCCGTGACTACAGCACCAGTTGTCCGTTTCAGTGAGGCCTTTTGTAGGATGTGTGTGTCTGCTGGTGTATCGACTATGGCGCCTAGTTTGCAGTCATCTGCGAACTTTGTCAGCCACAGCCCTCCCATGTTTGCTTTAACATCTGAGAAATAATGCCGAACAAGTGGGGTCCCAGGACAGATCCCTGTGGGACACCACTTGTGACTGGCTTTGAGTCTGACATTGCTCCAGCGATTTTAACTTTATGGGTTCTGTCCTTTAGCCAGTTTGCAACCCATCTAGTGACATAAGGGTTTACTTTTAAGCTGTTTAGCTTATCTATGATGCCTGAGTGGGGTATTGTGTCGAAGGCCTTACCCAAGTCCAGGTATGCTGTATGGACTGCTTTGCCCTCATCAATGGCTCTAGTGACTGTTTCGAAAAAGTCAACCAGGTTTAAAAGGCAGGATCTGCCCTTTACAAAGCCGAACTGGGTGGGGTCAAGTGTCTGTAGGTCCCCTATGTCTCTGTTTATGAGTTGCATAATGATTCTTTCCATAGCTTTGCAGACCAGGCTAGTTAAGCTTATGGGCGGTAGTTTCAGGGTCTGTAGAGGCACCCCTTTGTGGAGTGGGACCACTGTTGCTGTACGCCAGTGTTCAGGTACATATCCGAAGTAAGGCTAAGGTTAAATAGCATTTTTATGTGTGGGTTTAGCTCCTCTTGGAGTTCACGTAACACGCACCCCGGGATACCGTCAGGTCCCATTGATGCTGTGTTTTTTGCTTTGTTTAGGGCGGTTCTCACTTGGACATCTGAGATGACAGGGAGATTACAGTCAGCTGGGATAAGTATTTCTTCTTTTGGGGGTGAAGGAGGGGAGAAATTTGCACTGAACCTGTCAGCCAGAATGTTGGCAATATCTGTGGGTTCAGTGTATTTTTTGCTGTTTTGAACCAACTCTGAGCATATCTGAGGGTTTCCGCCCAGGTTTCTAACATAGCTGAAGAAGGCTATGTGGTTATCTTTAGTGTCCTTAGCAATTTTTAATTCAAAGTTTGCCTTGGATGTTTTTATGAGAGAACGTAGTTTTCTGCTAATGTTGATCAGAGATGTTTTCCCTTCATGGGATTTCGCTCTGACGTGCAGTAGCTTCCTTCTTTTGTTATACAATTTGTTTATGGCTGAGGTCCACCAGACAGGACGCTTACATTTGGTGGAGAGGGACTTAGATTTGTTTGGGATTGCATGATCCATGCATTCTTGGAGATGTCCATAGAAAGCATTTGTGAAGGATTCGGCATTGTGGGATGTGGTATCCACTGGCACAGTGGGCTTAAAGGATACCATCTCAGTCTTAAGAAGAGTGAAGTCTGCTTTTGAGAAGTTTTTCACTGTGGTCTTTTGTGCTGGGGTGGAGGTGGGATATGTATATCCAGGGTGATTAGTTTGTGATCAGATCTCACTAGTGAGGGGTATACTTCCGGTGTGGAGCATTTTGTCCCCATGTTTGTGATGATCAGGTCTAGTATATTATCTCCCCTAGTGGGAGAGGTGACTAGTTGTTCAAGTGCATTTGAATTTATGAATTCCAGGAACCTTTGGGCTAGGATATTAGGGCTAGAATAATGTACCCAATCTTTGTTTGGGTAGTTGAAGTCTCCCAGTATGATGGTATTTTGTGATACATTCATATCCTCCAATGTCTTCAGGAAGGCTGAGTGGGGTTCTTGAGATTGGGAGGGTGGTCTGTAACATGCTACCAGTTGTATAGCAGTTTTGCCTATGGTTAGTTGCACCTGTATGGTCTCTGATGCTTCATGTGTTGCTACTAACCTGGAGGTGTGGGTGTCCTTTATGAATATGGACACTCCCCCTCCCTTTGTGGTTCGGCCCGGGTTTTGGGGCCGAAAAGCATGATACGAGGTATAGCCTGGTAGTGCTGGGGTGCTCTCAGGAGCCTTGAACCAGGTTTCAGTTACTGCACAGACGATGTTCTCCATGCTGAGGAGTGCATCAAGTGCCTGCATCTTGAGATTTAGACTTCTGGCGTTGAGCAGCATTACCCTTAGTTTTTTCCATTTTTTTTTCTAAGGAGGTGGGTTTGTCTTTTGAGCCTTGCCTAAAAAAGGCACTATGGGGTGGCAAGAGCCTTAGCCAATATCTGGAAGCCCAGTGGTGACAGGTGTAAGCCATCCCTTGCGAAGCAGCGTGGCTTGTCCAACATATCATCCCAGGCAGACAGACATTGGATCCCCTTAGAATGACACCAGTACTTGAGCCAATTGTTAAAGCTGATCATCTTGTCTTTGTATTGTGGTATCATTCTTGGTGAGGGCAAGATGCTGCTCAGGGTCAGGGTCATACCAGCCTGGGCTACATAATCGGAGAGCTCCTCTATGTCTCTTTTCATGTAGTCCAGGGAGGTACGTCTCAGGTCATTCACACCAGCATGGACAATGACGGAGTCATATTTGTACTTGCTTTGGAGTGACCTGAGTGCGTGTGTTATGTGGCAGATCCTAGCTCCCATTAGACAGCTCACAGTCACCTTCTCCTTGTTCAGCCTGGACAGTGGGACATCAGTGTGTCTGACTATGGAGTCTCCTATTACTAGTGTATCAGGCAAGGTGTTTGGCCTTAAGGGCTGCGATTGGTCGACACACTGATTTATTGAAGTATGTGTTGCATGTGTTTTGTTTTGAGGTGGTGGATTTTTGGATGTCTGCTTTGGGAGCCTCTGTTGTTTTGGTAAGTTTTTTATTAGAGCCTCCGAGTATGTCTTTGTGTTTTTATGTGCTTGGTTTGCAGTTGTGTTAGGTCTATGTGGGACTGGGATTGTTGCGTGTGTGGTTGCCATCTCCTCCTATCTGGTCATGCCAGCCCTGAGTTGAGAGAGTTCAGCCTCCAGTTTGGCTATATAGTTGCATCTCGCACATGTATTTGTGTCTGTTGGGAGGAGGAGAGGGTTGTCTGTGTACCTGAGACAATTGTAGCATTGTCTCAAGATACCCAGATTGACCAGCTGAACTGGAGACGACGCCAGTAATCTACCACTCGACATGCTAGAACAGTATAGGGGAGTGGTATACCTTTAAGGGAAGTGGATATTCACAGGGGTGGTAAGTAGATGTAGTGCTTTACTTAGTATGAGAGTGCTTACTTAGTAGAGAAGTATTGAGAACAAGTGCTAGGCTTATACTACAGTGAGTAGTCTGGTTATACTAAGAGTAGAGCTTCCTTAAGGGAAAATTTGAAGAGCAGACTTGGCGGAGCCAGAAAAAGTTTAACCATGCGCAAGACCGCGCAAAGCCGTGCAAACGTGGATTTTAAACAGTGAACTACAAAAGAGCTAGAAATGGTCCCAAACAACCAATTACTACAGCTTCTTGTGCTGAGGTCACTTCCCCCAAGGACAGGTAGGCTGCTCAAGGCTCCCCACTCCCACTGGTGAGCAAAGAAACTTCCTTCTATCCAAGTAAGGTAATGGACAACACAGGAACTACACCACAGCCCAGAATACAGCAATGCCTGTAAACTGGTCTAAACTAGTCGAGGAAGGCGGGAAAACAAGGATTTTTTTTGTTTTTTGGTAGAAACACACAGAAAATTCAGAAACAGTGATAAATTAGTTACACAGGCTAGCACACTTTAGTGGGCAGCCTCCACAGTTAAATTAAACAAACAAGCAAACTTTTGATCAAATTCGACTAAAATGTAACTTTAAGTGCAGATTTTAAAATAATGCAGCAATCAGTTAAAAAATAGTTCAGGCTAGTTCAAGGTAAGCTACAGACGCTATTTCAAGTGAAAAAAAGCAAAGATACCTAAATCCAGAAACTAAAAGAATGATCTTACATGATAAAAAAAACTTCTTCCTCCACCTCCAACACAAACACCTTAATAATCCACAAAAATTCTGGGCAGGCTTAAACAAGCTCCTGCACCCAGGCCAGGCAACCACCCCCTCTCCAACAACTTGCAAACAACAGTGCCCTGTAAACATTGCTAACACATTCAATAGTTTCTTCACAGAAACTATACAATCCCTGGCCACACAATTCAAACAAACAACCAGCCCACTCCACTACCCATGCCAGCAGAATACTACAACTACATCAGATCATCTATTTACCTTCGATCCAGTACCCATATCCTTTATAACATCTCTTCTTAAAAACTAAAACCCACTAAGCTAGCAGATGACCTTCTCCCAGCTGAGTTTCTGCAAAAAGCAGCTGAGGCCATTTCCTATCCCGACTCCATAATCATAAACCGTACCTTGTCAGAAGCCTTCATCCACTCCATATGGAATATGTCCCACATTATTCCTCTCCATAAAGGTGGTAGCTCACTAGAGCTAACCAACTACAGACCTATAGCTATACTCTCACCCTGGCCAAAATTATGGAAAAGTGTGTCCACAAACAACTGATGGAACACCTCACCAAAAATAAAATTCTAGCTAACTCCCAACATGGCTTCAGGCCAAATCACAGTACCACATCAGCCCTACTATCCTTTTCTAATGCCATCAATAACTTCAGAAACAATAATAAACTATCATCTGCTCTTTTCTTAGACCTCTCCAAGGCCTTTGATATGGTGAACCACATTCAACTCCTCCATACATTAAAAAAACTATCACTCAGCAATTCCACGCTGAAATGGTTCCAATCCTACCTGTCCAATAGGCAACAGGCTGTTCTATGGCAGGACAAATTATCTACATGCCTACCTGTTACACTTGGAGTTCCCCAAGGATCTATTCTTGGCCCTCTTCTCTTCACCATCTTTGTTAATGACCTGCCCACAATCACCCCTTATGCCACATGCATTCAATATGCAGATGATTCGACTATCATCAGCACTGCCTCCAACCTGGCAGACCTCACTGCTTCAACCCAAGACACCTTCAACCTAATAGAAAAATGGTTCTCAAGTCGACAACTAGTTCTCAACCCCAACAAAACAAAACTACTTACTTTCTCACCCACTAACAAGACTCTTCCCCCCACCTTCTCTATTACATCCTCCAATGGAATCACTATATCACCAGAAGCTCACACAAAGCTATTAGGTGTTACCATTGATAACTCCCTTAAATTTGACACCCATTTCAATCTTACCATCAAAACCGTCAATAAAAAGCTTGGCTCTCTCTATAAAGTAAAACACTTTCTCACTCCAAACGCTAAAATTACAATTGCCAGCACACACCTACTATCAACTCTTTTCTATGCCTCCCCCCTGTTTACAAACCTAAACAAGACAACCCTTAACAAACTTGCTTCTTGTTACAATCACATAGCTAGATTTGCCACAAATTCCACCTTTAGAACGCACCACTGCACTAACTTGAAGCAACTAGGGTGGTTAGAGTTTTCCAGCCAACTCCATTTCAACCAACTCAAAATGGCTCACCAGATACTGTATCACCCAGAGAAAACACCAGCTCTGAAAAACATCATTCACCCCTATATTAACCTGCAATCTTTACGCTCCTCCAATAAGATCTTAGCTCAAACTACCAAAGCCAATAATTCTGCTGGGGATTCTCTATTCTCAAACTTTGTAGGTAAAATGTGAAACTCCCTACCGACCATGCTCACCTCAGAACCCTCACTCCTACAATTCAAAAAAAAGCTTAAACCCCATCTCAATACTCTCTGGCAATGTCCCTGTTCCAAACCTGATTATGATTAGCCACGATCATTTACCCTTCTCTTACCTCACTATCCTTAACCGCTTTTTAACAAGGCGCCTCGCCTTTGTAACTGACCTATGTTTTTTTTTTATTTGCTGCTGTTGTTTTTTTTTTCCCAAGATGTGA
The DNA here is from genome assembly GCF_019279795.1 of Protopterus annectens. Taxonomy (NCBI): domain Eukaryota; kingdom Metazoa; phylum Chordata; order Ceratodontiformes; family Protopteridae; genus Protopterus; species Protopterus annectens. The sequence goes on along the minus strand of NC_056744.1, from coordinate 908,402,467 downwards.
TGTATCTTTATACTGTATTTAGAACTCGACTATCTTCCTTTTTTTGCATTAACAATGTTCATATGTCTGTTATGTACTTGGAGCTTTTCTCCCCGGGCCTCCGCTGAAAATGGACATGTATCCAGTCGGACTCTCCCGGTTAACAAATGTAAAATAAATAAATAGTCGCTTTTCTGAGTTCCCTGCTGCTAGGACCACTCTGTAAACCCACGTGGAGCTTGTCTGAGCAGTATAGCCAGAACAAAATGCCCAGAGGCGGATTTTAAACAGTGAACTACAAAAGAGCTAGAAATGATCCCAAACAATTAATTACTACAGCTTCTTGTGCTGAGGTCACTTCCCCCAAGGACAGGTAGGCTGCTCAAGGCTCCCCACTCCCACTGGTGAGCAAAGAAACTTCCTTCTATCCAAGTAAGGTAATGGACAACACAGGAACTACACCACAGCCCAGAATACAGCAATGCCTGTAAACTGGTCTAAACTAGTCGAGGAAGGTGGGAAAACAAGGATTATTTTTTGTTTTTGGTAGAAACACACAGAAAATGCAGAAACAGTGATAAATTAGTTACACAGGCTAGCACACTTTAGTGGGCAGCCTCCACAGTTAAATTAAACAAACAAACAAGCAAACTTTTGATCAAATTCGACTAAAATGTAACTTTAAGTGCAGATTTTAAAATAATGCAGCAATCAGTTAAAAAACAGTTCAGGCTAGTTCAAGGTAAGCTACAGATGCTATTTCAAGTGAAAAAAGCAAAGATACTTAAATCCAGAAGGTAGTCGCTTTTCTGAGTTCCCTGCTGCTAGGACCACTCTGTAAACCCACGTGGAGCTTGTCTGAGCAGTATAGCCAGAACAAAATGCCCAGAGGCGGATTTTAAACAGTGAACTACAAAAGAGCTACAAATGGTCCCAAACAACCAATTACTACAGCTTCTTGTGCTGAGGTCACTTCCCCCAAGGACAGGTAGGCTGCTCAAGGCTCCCCACTCCCACTGGTGAGCAAAGAAACTTCCTTCTATCCAAGTAAGGTAATGGACAACACAGGAACTACACCACAGCCCAGAATACAGCAATGCCTGTAAACTGGTCTAAACTAGTCGAGGAAGGCGGGAAAACAAGGATTATTTTTTGTTTTTTGGTAGAAACACACAGAAAACACAGAAACAGTGATAAATTAGTTACACAGGCTAGCACACTTTAGTGGGCAGCCTCCACAGTTAAATTAAACAAACAAACAAGCAAACTTTTGATCAAATTTGACTAAAATGTAACTTTAAGTGCAGATTTTAAAATAATGCAGCAATCAGTTAAAAAAACAGTTCAGGCTAGTTCAAGGTAAGCTACAGACGCCATTTCAAGTGAAAAAAAGCAAAGATACTTAAATCCAGAAGGTAGTCGCTTTTCTGAGTTCCCTGCTCCTAGGACCACTCTGTAAACCCACGTGGAGCTTGTCTGAGCAGTATAGCCAGAAAAAAATGCCCAGAGGCGGATTTTAAACAGTGAACTACAAAAGAGCTAGAAATGGTCCCAAACAACCAATTACTACAGCTTCTTGTGCTGAGGTCACTTCCCCCAAGAACAGGTAGGCTGCTCAAGGCTCCCCACTCCCACTGGTGAGCAAAGAAACTTCATAAAGTATTTGTTTTCTTACATCTGACATCACTAAGATGTTCTGACACCTTACTTTAAACATCTTTGATGTTTCACCCATATAAAAGGCAGAACAACATGCAACAAGGTAAATTACCCATGTACTAAAACAAGTCATTTAGTTGCCTGAATTCAAAATTCCTTCTGACATACATTACTTCAAAGGACTTACATTTGTTTACATGTACACAAAGCCCAGATTTCCCAGAAGGGTAACAACCCGCAGGAACATATCCTGTTAAATATGTTTATACTGAATTGGTTTTTGGACCTCTTTTTTTGTAGCCCCATAAAGCTTATCCGGATGTCCTACCCCTCCTGAAAGAAAACTTGCAATCATGGGGTAATATCTGTCTCAAGTTATTAAATAGCAGAATAGACCAATGCCTATGATTGTTATTCAAGAAAATAGTACTATTTTCTGCACATGTAGTCCTACAAACATTTCACATCCCTTCCACTTTTTAATAGATTTTTTGGTACTGTCATAAGATGGTCCTGTTACTATTATCCACTGTCAGTCTTGCATCAGTAACACTGTTCCCAGTATACCCTCCGGTTCTAAATCTCATTTCCAAGTCACTGAAACATCTAAGGTACTTAATGTTTTCTGAACAAACTCTTCTAGACCTCAGAAATTAGGATTTGGGGACAGTACATATTACATGGGGCTAATGGCAACTATTGGAATTGGCATTTAATCGGTGTGCTCTCTCTGATCTCTGGAGTGAATACAAATGAAATCCAAGGCATCCTTTGAAATATACAGAAAAATAAGTATTTTTATTTACTGTACTGCACTTTTAAACTGTTTATTACTGAATTGCCAACTACTGTTTTTAGCCATTTTCACTGTTTTGCTGTTTCACTGTTTCAACTGTTTGCTATTTGAGACTTTTTTTGTATTTTCTAGCATTTGTGTATTTTACAGCAATAGGCTAGATTCACATTTTCTGAATCTAGACTGTTTAGCATTATCAGAGTACTAAAACCAGCCATCTTACATTAAGAGGGCACCTTGCACCCTTGTGGCAGAAAAGTGTAGCAAAGGACCCATCTGAGTTGGAGATTGTTTGAATAAGGCTCAGTAGTGAGCATTTCAATTGGCCAACTGGTTTGAAAATTGCTTAGCTAAGCTTGTATTTAGGCAACATGTTTGCAAGGACATGTGCTCAATTTACAGGGGCTGCTCTAGGACTGCTGTGCTCTCTCTGAACTCTGGAGTGAATCCAAACAAAATCAAAGGCATCCTTTGAAATCTACAGAAAAATATGTATTTTTATTCACTGTACTGCACTTTTAAAATGCTTATTACTGAACTGCCACCTACTTTCAACTTCTTTTAACTGCTTTAACTATTTTGCTGTTTCATTGTTTAAGTTGTTTGCTGTTTGAGACTGTTTTTCCTGCACTTTGTATTTTCTAGTACTTCTGTATTTTATAGCATAGTCTAGATTCATACTGGCTGAATCTAGACTGTATGGCATTATCTGAGCACTAAAAATAGCCATCTTACATTAAGAGGGCTCCCTGCACCCTTGTGGCAGAGAAGTGTAGCAAAGGACCATCTGAGTTGGTGATTGTTGGAATAAGGCTCAGTATTGAGCATTTTCATTGGTCAGCAAATTGCTTAACTTGCTTTAAAAAATGGTTCTCACAGTTGCTAAATAAGCCCTGCATTTGCTTGGGTCTGTGCAGGTTTTAACACAGCTCCACATAGTTTGGTGACCAGCCACTGCTCTACTATCTTCATCTGAGCAATCCAAGGCATCTGTTTGCACATAGTGCACCTTCACTCAGCACCACGCAGTAGAGGTAACCACTGGCGGTTATAGAAGCAAAAGCATAAGTAGATTTATTTTCCCTTAGAAGCTGCCTGTGCTCCAACTGAGGAGCCCCTTAAATTGAGCTTAGCTGTCACTTTAACTGAAATCTCCTAATCCCTAATTTTCTCATACCCCTTGAGAGTCCCAATAGTATAGACTCAGCATAAAGCCTCCAATTAAATCACATCATTCCTCATTAAAGTAAGCAAATTTATGCCTAATATTATGGATGGTCAGTTCTCCTAAATTTCTCCTGCTAGTCTGACTAACATGGGTATCCTGAGGCAGTGTAGCAACTGCCTCATGTACACTGACAACCCACTACTCCTAAACCATTCTAACTCAATCTGAGAGAGATGCATAAACACTAATAATTAGAAATGCTTGCTGTCTTGTTCACAGAATAGTGATACTGAACAGGTTGTCAGCCCACATGCACTTCCTGCACAAACCACAGTCTCAACACATAAATCATCATATGCAGATGCAGAAATTTACCTCAACACCAGAGACCTCCAAAACACAAAAATGCTACACCTAATACAGTACCTACAGCACTCAATACACACAAAACCACAAGGACAAGTGTGTCACCAAACAAGCCCCTAAAGCAAAGCACATCTAAACCAAATGTTTTGGTCACAGGTGACTCTATAGTGAGGCACAGATGTCTCATTCACCATGCTGGACAAGCAGAAGGTTACGGTCAGCTGTCTGCGGGGTGTCAGGATCTGCCAGATCACACACACACTCAAGTCTCTCCACAACAAATACCGTTATAACTCCGTCATAGTTCATTCTGGTGAGAATGACTTAAGATGTACCTCACTGGACTACATGAAGAGAGATATGACTGAGCTCTCTGAATATGTGTCTCAAGTACGCAAGTCTCTAGCCTTGAGCAGAATACTATCTTCACCTAAGATGATACCACAATATAAACAAAAAATGACGGACTTCAACAATTAGCTTAGTTTCCGGTCCAGTACCTGTCAACCTGGGATGACATGGTAGATAAAGCATGCTGCTTTGCCAGAAATGGTCTTCATCGGTCACCACTGGAATTTCAGTTACTGGCTAAGGCTCTTGCCTTCTACATTGTGCCTTTTTTAGGCACTGTCACAACAGCAAAATTCATGATGTAAAAATATCTTCAAAAAGCAACCTCAAGGTTATGCTAGGAGTCTAAACTTAAAACTGCACTCACTGGAAGCAGCCCTCATCTTAGAAGATGCTGACATCTGTGCAATCACAGAGATCTGGCTTAAGGCTGTGAAAAGCACTCTGGCCAAACCGGGTTATAATGCCTTCCACACATTCAGACCACAAACAGAAAGTGTGAGAATTAAAGGAGGTGGGGTATCAATATTAATCAAAGATAAATATACCTCTAGACTGGTTAAACCAAACAATTTCCGTGAACTAATCCAGGTCCAAATAACAGTAGGTAAGACCCCTCTCCAAGTTATTGCCAGTTATAAGTCCCTCTCCATGTACCACAATACCCAAACTGCATACATGGATCTACTTGAATCGTTCAAGATATAACCAAACACCCTGGTTTAAGGTTACTTTAACTACCCATCCATAGAGTGGGTAAATTATATGTGTACTATCACACTTGCCCAAAGGTTTTTTTACTTCAATGCCCTCAACCAGATGGTTGACACCCCTACAAGGGGCCCAAACATTCTGGATCTGGTGCTAACATGGGTAATTGTTGCACCACATCAAATGTGCTGCCCTCCCTAGTGAGGTCTGATCATAAATCAGTCTCATTCGAAGTAACAATAACATCTGACCCCATTATCAGCAACTAGACTAAAAAATTTCTCCAAAGCCCGTTACAAAATACGTGACGGCATTAATAACTTCATAGTCCCTACCCTCACCGATGGCATGGACACCTATAATGGGATTTACACCAATGCCTTGTATAAGCATCTACACAAATGTATTGACTCAGCTGTACCTCATATGATCAAGACAGTCAAGAAAGAAAAGCCTGCCTTTTGGACAACTGCCATTAACAGGTTATAAAATAAAAGAAAGAAATTGCTGTCCAAGAGTAGGAAGGAATGGTCTCTGAATTGGAAGCATTCCCTCCTCAGCTTAAACAAGCAAATATGACACCTCGTAAGACATTCTAAAGCTAGCTACGAATCCAAATTAGCCTCCTTCTCCAAAGATAACCATAAGGCCTTCTTCAACTATGACAGAAACCTTAAAGGAAAAACCCAGACCTGCGCAGAAATGGTTGTTAATGGCAGAATACATACTGAACCCACAGAAATAGCCAACCTGCTAGCTGACAGGTTCAGTGAAAACATCTCCCCCCTGTCCCCACCAGATATCCCTCAAAGTATCGCCAAGTAACAGGTAGCAAAGACTCTCTCCAAAGCCAAAAACACAGCCTCTATGGGACCAAATAATGTCTTAAGCCATGTTCTAAATAGATTAAAACAGGAACTAGCTGCACACTGGGTACTCTTTTTAACCACAGTCTGATCACTGGTTTTGTACCTGCTGAATGGAAAACAGCAACCATCATCCTGTTACATAAAGGAGGCACCTCCACAGACCCTTGGGAACTATAGACCCATAAGCCTAACCAGCCTAATCTACAAGGCTATAGTAAGAATAATCATGGACCTTATCAACAAAGATATAGGAGCCCTCCAAACGCTTGACCCAACCCAGTTTGGCTTCATTGAAGGGAGATCCTGCATCTTGAACTTGGTGGACTTCTTTGAGACAGTCACCAAAGCTTTGCACGAAGGCAAATCTCTGTATATGGCCTACCTGGGCCTGGCCAAGGCATCTGCCACTATTCCACACTCTGGCATCATTGATAAACTCACCCAGCTGGAGATCAACCCGTATATTGTCAGGTGGGTTGCACAGTGGCTCACCGATAAAATGCATACAGTCAAAATAAGTGACTCTACTTTCACCAACAGACCCATAACCTGTGGTGTTCTACAGGGTTCTGTGCTGGGGCCCCTATTGTTTAGAATCTGCTTCTTGAATGTACAGGTTAAAACAAAAGGCCTATGGCTGACAAAGTTTGCTGATGACTGCAAACTGGGTGAAGTCATTGGATCTTCAAATGACGTCAACATCCTACAACAGGAACTTAGACAAATGACTGGTCCCAAAGTCATGGGCTAAAACTCAATGCAAAAAAATGCAGTCTCATCACCTTCAGCAAGGGTGATGTCCCTACAGATTATCACATTAATAACAATACCCTAAAAGCAAGCAATCAGTGGTGAGATGTTTGGGCACAGAGATTGACAGCAACCTTTCCTTTGACCACCACATCTTCACAGTGGTTGACCACCACATCTTCACAGTGGTAAGAAAGGCTTTCTATGTCATTTACTACATAAGTAAGGGCACTGCATCCAGAACAAAAGAGGTTATAACCCACCGTACTCCTCACTCATCAGGCCAATAATAGAGTACAATGGTACCTTTGGCATGTAACTTACCAAGTACCTGCAGCAACTGGGAAGACATCAAAGGTTTCTTACAAAGAAAATACAGGGTCTTCAGCATATGTCAAACATTGGCAGAATGAAATCACTGTCAATATACTCTGTGTCTTACAGACTACTCAGAGGTGATCTCGCATAGCATATAAAGCAATCTCAGATCCTGCTCTAATGGAAATGCTGCCCATTCATAAATCAAATGGCATAACATGCACTCACTCTAGGGAACTCAGCCAAGTATGTGACATTAACAGGACTTGTTGGAGAAACAGATATGTCTCACAGACGCTACACCTCCTCTGGAAAAAAAATCCAATTCAGGTGAAGCAGAGCCTCTTGCTGACCCTATTTAACCGTAATTTGGATGACTGGATGAGAAACCACAAATTCATCCCAGGAGTTTCACCTGTGTCCCTCTTGCACAAGGGCAGTAGTTGACTTAGTTCTGCTTAATACCTTGATATTTTTGGGAACAGGGGTTGCTCATAGCTAGGCTTGTAAGGACCCTAGGGCCATTAGCCTAGTAACCTTCTATGAGCCTATGAATTTCTGTAAGTGCTGCTTGATTTGTTTCTGAGTTGTTCAGAATATATTTGCCTACATTACTTCGTCCATAAATCATCAGGGTGTACTTATTAGTTTCCCCTCAAGTGTTTGGCAGTGCCCTGTAGAGAGACAGACACCCTGAGTGACATTTTTATCCTGTAAAATCACAATCGAAATTTCACCAATACCTAGTTGCACACAGGACAACTAGTTTTTAGTGACAAGCACTGATCCCCCAAGTTGCAAACCAGATACTCCTGACATTGCTTTATGTTCTCACTCCAACTGTCTAATGAATAAAATAGATATGAACTTTCCCACTATTGCCGTTACCAACTTAGTAGATATTGGCATCCTAAGGTAATGCAGAAATTGCCTAATGTTTACTGACTACCAGGTAATTCTCAACCAAACTGATATGGCATGTGAGAGATGTATTTACTCAATGTCACTGGAGGCAAAGCTTTCACATAAAAGTACACCTAATGTCAATAAGGTTGTCAGAGTACACATGCTTCACCCATCACACACAATTCAAAGTAGACTCATAGACCCACATATGCTGAGGCAATTAAATGTAACCTTACTAAACCCCAAAGACCTCCTAGACAAAGTGCACATAACAAATACCCTCAGCCACCCTAAATGCACTCTTTCAAAATAACACCCCACATCAACACATACATCCACATCTCATGGAGCCTCTACTTCTACGCACATAAGGCAAGACACCACACAATCCAATATTCTGGTTATTGGAGACTCCATTGTGAGTCACACTGATACGTCCCTTTCACCAGTCTGATTAAGGAGAAAGTCACAGTCAGTTGCTTATCAGGGGCTAGGATCCACCACATTACACACGCAGTCAGGTCACTGGACCACAAATACTAATATGACTTAGTCATAGTCCATGTGGGTGTAAATGACTTGAGACGTACCTCCCTAGGCTATATCAACAGACATCATAGCGCTCTCAGAATATGTGTCCCAGGCTGGTATGAGCCTAGCATTGATCTGCATTTTATATTCTCCAAAAATTATGGCACAATACAAACAAAAGATGACTGACTTTAATAACTGGCATAGTTTCTGGTATTATTATAAGGGGGTGCAATATTTGTCAGCATGGAAGGAGATACTCAGCAGGTCACACTTCTTTGCCAGGGATGGTGTGCACCTCTCCCCTCTAGGCTTTTGAATATTAGCTAAAATTTTGTCTTCCTCCACAGGCCTTTTTTAGGCAATGCCAAACTGAAAGAACTTTTGACACAGCAAATCAAAACCAAGAAAATCAAAAGGTATTACTGCTTAACACTAGGAGTCTAAACAAAAAAAAAACACTCCCTAGAAGCTCTTTTCATCCTAGAGAATGTTGACATCTGTGCAGTCACTGAGACATGGTTTAAAGCCATGGAGAGCATACCAACAGTGCAAGGTTATAACGCCTTCAACACATTTAGACCAGCTACTACACATACAGAGACTAAGGTTGGACAAATAGAACAATGCACTCGAACTTCTCCATGTTCAAATAACCACAAGCAAAATCCAATACCACTTCATTGCAAGCTACACGTCCCTCTATATGACCCAGGAAACCCACACCATGTATTTAAACTTCTTGGAAAAACTCACCAACCAACCCAGTACAATATTCATGGGCAACTTTAATTACTCCAGTATTAAGTGAAAATCCTATATGACACCAAATATACAAGCCCAGAGATTCCTGGATTTTGCAAACACAAAGTCCCTGAACCAGACTACCAATACACCAACCAGGGGTGCAACAATACTGGATCTGGTCCTCACCAATATGGGAGTGTGCTGCATACCCCCTAGTGTAATGTCTTCTCTGGTAAGGTCAGACCACATAATGGCTTCCTTTGAAGTAAAAATAAAATCTGGAACCCCAGCTAACTCTGGAATATTCAAGAACTACTCTAAGGCTAGCTTCCTGCCATCAAGTAATAATCTTGCAACATTTCAAGCCGCCATAAACCCTGAGAGTACTGCTGCCTATGCAGAACTGTTCACAGAAACCCCATACAAACATTATAACAGCTGCACAGAGGCAGCAGTACCCACCAGGAAGTAGTACAAAACCAATTTAAAAATAAGCCACCCTGGTGGAATCACAAAATCAATAACAAAAGGAAGAAAATCATGGCAAAAATTAGGAGGTGCAGTACCCAGCAGGATAAAAGCACTCTCGTCAAACTAAGCAACTCAGAGGACAACACACGTATTCAATCCAAACCTAAAACAAACCAAAAACAAAAATCATCACCAGTACACTAAACACATTCCACTTTATTGAAAACATACAACTCAGAGGACAAATAAAGTTTAGCAAAGATAAATCTGGGGTAAATTTGGCCTCCCAAGTCAAAGACAACCACAAAGCATTCTTTCTGCAGCCTCAAAGGCAGTACACAATTATGTGCAGAGCTCACTGTAAATGGAGACATCTATACTGAACCAGAAGATTTAGCAAACCTACTGGGCAACAAATTTAGCTCCAACCTTATCCCTCTCTTTCCCTCAGCCTTCCTTCAGGAAAAAACAAATATAACTCACTCTGCTATTACTAGGGAACAGGTATATAATGCTCTCTCTGAGGCCAACAGCACATCAATGGGCCCAGACACTATCCCAGGATGCCTTCTAAATAGCATGAACCTATCAGGCCCTCTGGAATTGCTATTTAACTGTAGCCTCCAAAGAGGCTTTGTGCCTCACAAATGGAGACAGCAATAGTCATCACTCTGCACAAAGATGGGCCATCTACAGACCCGGGATACTACAAACCAATAAGTCTCACTAGTCTCACATCCAAAGCCATGGAAATTATCAACAATGATATAGTAAACCTCCAGACACCAGACCCACCACCAGACCCAACCCAATTTGGTTTCATCAAGGGTAGGTCATGCCTACTCAACCTTGTGGACTTCTTTGAGAAGGTCACCAAAGCAATGAATGATGGCAAAATGGTTCACACTGCCTGCTTTAACCTTGCCAAGTCATTTGTCACAACACCCCACTTGGGCACTGTTGACAAAGTCAAGAGGTTAGGTACAAACCCTTGTCACCCAGTGGATAACCAACTTGCTCATAGACAGGACCCAAGAAGTTAGAACTGGGAAGTTCACCTCTACACAGAGGCCAATCACAAGTGAAGTCCCTCAGGGTTTGGTCCTGGGACTGCTCCTTTTTGACATTTATTTCTCTGAAGTCAAGGCCAGTGTCAATGGTCTCTGGCTGACTAACTTTGCAGATGATTGCAAATTAGAAGCTGTCATTGAATCCCACACTGACACAAATGTTCTCCAGAAAGGACTGACACAGACAAACAACTGGTGTCAGAGCCATGGACTAAAACTAAATGCCAAGAAATGCATAATTGTATCCTTTGGGATGTCATCCACCCCTGCTAAATACTATATTGACAACACGCCCCTAAGAGCTGACTCAGTAGTCAGGGACTTGGGGACACGCATAGACAATAATCTAGCCCTTGACCATCATGTGTCTATAGTAGTGAGGAAATCATTCTATGTTGCGCAACAAACAAAAGTATGGCATCTAGGTGCAAGGAAGTCATTGTTCCACTGTATTCGTCACTCATCAGACCTATCACTGAGTACAATACTCCCTTTGGTATGTAACTAACAAGGCATATCCAACAACTGAAACATTCACAGAGGTTCCTCACTAAAAAGAATACAAGGGGCAAGCAACATGTCCTATTAAGACCACCTCAATGCCCTATCCCTGTATTCTGTCTCCTACAGGCTGCTGATGGGAGATCTATGCCTGGTATACAAGGCATTGTCAGACTCCACTATGATGGACCTCCTGCATATTCGCAAAACAAACAGCATGAGAATTATCCATTCTAAAGACTTAAATCTTGCCTGTGACATAAACAGGACCTGCTGGAGAGACAGGTATGCATCTCAGAGGCTACCCCATATCTGGAACAGGCTCCCTCATCCATGTGAACAGAGTCCCTCCCTAACCCAATTCAAGTGTAACTTGGAAAACTGGATAGGGAAGAGGGAATTCATCCCTGCTTTGGCACCTATGTCTCTAATGGACACAGGCAGCCTGTAAAAAGTTCATCTCCCAGGCCCCTGCCTGTAAATATTTAATCTCCCAAATCCCTGCTTATACTTATCGAGGGTACCAAAACTTACAGAGATTTGGGATGCATGGCTAGGCTTTAAAGGGTCCTTGTGGTTGTTAGCCTAGTAAACACCTATGAACCTACAGAATGGTTCTCTGTAAAATTAATCAAAACATCCAAAAACCTTTCTTTCCCTGAACTCTAGGCTAAAATGTAACTTCCATAAGTTTTTATTTAAGTACTATACAAATTGCAACAGTTTTGTTTGAGTAGAAGTCCAGATGAGCCAAGAATCATCAAAGAAACATCAACACAAACCCATGGTATAAAAATAAAAATTGTAACTCTGATGAAAGATCATCACCATCTCAAAAACAAAAAGGAAGATATCCACATATATGGGTGCGAATGATGCCACCATCTCTGTAACATTCAATTGCCAATAGCAGGCATATCAACAATAAAAAACATTTTGGTAAGGACACAAATGTGGAAGGTGTTGAATCCCGGTGAATAGAGCTCATTCTTGTTTAACCAGTTTTTCAGGGCATGCAATCCTGCCTAGTGAGGAATATTGATAAGTATTATACAAGGCACATAAGGAAGCAACATCCAAACTGCACATCAGCCAACTGTTTTCCAATTGTACATTATCTATTAGTTGTAAAAAATGTGTAGTATCATGAAAACAAATCCTGATAAACTTCAATAGGGGTTTTAAATAACAGGCCAAAAAGGCAGAAAGGGGGTCCGTCAAGATCATCTCCCTGAAACAAAAGGCCTACCTCATAGAAATAATGACATTGGGGAGGCAGAAACCTTCAATTCCTGAAATACTTTCTTATCTATAATACCTTCTTTCATGGTTAATTCTAAAAAGGCATCTACATCTCTTTTAAAGTTTTTAGTGGGGTTTATCACCATTCTCTTATAAAATCCCCATCTATAAACTGTCTCTACGCTTCATTTTTACAGTCCAAACTATTCCACACTACTATGCACCCCCCCCCCCCTTGTCTACATGAGTAAAGACTTTATTTTTATTTCTAATTTGGGTTTTTAAACCATCCCTTTCTTTCTTTGATAAATAAATCATATACAAATGCTAACATAAACTGGTGAAAATATGTTTTTCAGAAATGCTTTTTTCAAAGTTGCCAATGGAATAAGTGGTGAAATACGGGGGTTATAAGGGGGTTTGGGGATAAATGTGGATTTCTTAAAACTGAAATCAGTAGTTGCATTTTGCTCTGAATCTCCCAAAGTTCTAGCCTTAAAAAATAATTTAACATTTAGCTTATGGCAAAAGGTTTTCACATCATTAACCAGATGGAATTCAGACAATAAAAAAGATAGTGCAATCAGTCAATATTTATTCAACACTTTCAGCTCGGATATAATTAAAAATACTGTGCACCAAACAGTCACCATCAGAAACTCTGTTTTGTTCCTTAGTTGTTGATATAAAGTCATAATTTCACCACTTATTCCAGCATTTGCTCCCAGACACTTTTCGATAAATAGAATGCTGTTTTACCTTCAGCATTATTAGCTATCTGCTTACTAGATGAAAAAGGCTCATTTTTACAGTCCAGAGTTCCGCTGTGGCGACCCCTAACCGGGAAAACCCGAAAGACACACACACACATCAGTAGTTGAGGAAGGGTCATCTATTGTATTATCATCAAATGAATCTACTGCCTTTAGAATAGATGTAGGACTGGAACAGAATGTCTGTCTCTTTTCCTTTTATACATTTTTTTTCTTTTTGTTGTTCCTCCATGCTATAACAAGCAAAATGTTTAGGTTCTTTTTCCAAGTTGTTAAGTCCCTTTCCACTCTGCCCTAGTAACTTTGTTAAACTTCACAGCAATCTGCAATAAATGCTCCACTTTAGTTTGAGTGGTCACAATGTGTCTTTTACACAAGTTAATCAAGGCTTCAACAAAAAGGAGAAAGTTACTCTGTTGAACAGAATGCCAGTTTCCAAAATATTTAATCTGCTTCTCCCACATTAGGTTCTAAGATAACCTTTAAACTTCTCTGTGTTACATATGCCATTTTGTATGCTGTCAATAGTTTCTGATGTCAAACAATACTAAATAGTTTAGAAGAAACCTGGTTTAGTTGTTTAAATACCTGTTCAATATTATAAGGGAAAAAAAACAACATGTTTCTGCTGATTTGGAATCTGCATGTTTCTTCTGGTTTGGAGAACCTTACAATGATTGTCTGACTCCAGAAGGAAGACTGCAAAGAATGCTTTGACATTCTTTACATATACTGTAAAATGAAGCTAGGGATAATACTGGATGCCAGTGCCAGATCCAGCAATTCTGCTTGCCACACCTGTTTCACCTTATGCCATTTTACAAAAGTAGAACTTGTGGAAGCCTAAGCCTTAAAACTCTATTAAAGGCCAACTAATGTCAAGCACCACCTCCCTGGAATGTTGTATGGTGTCTAAAAGTTAATTTACTTCTTCAAGGATAATATGGTGAACAGAAACAAACGCTTTCCCACTCTCTCTCTCTCTCTCTCTCTAGGACTCACAAAGCCTAGTCTGGAGCAGAGATAGTTACAGATTGATTAGTAGGATTCTTCTACAGGGCAGTGAAATCAGACTTGGGAGGCTGCCAAAAGAGAACACTACATATGGGGATGACATACATGGTTAACTATAGACAAGGGCCACTATCCCAACAGTGTTACATGTTGCCTGACATTTAATTTCATATTTTCTATTAGTTGTAGGATGTCTAAAATATGTCAGCTCACAGATATTTCTAAAACAACTACAATCATAGCAGGGGTATGTACCATACCCATTTACTACTGGAACAGTTACATTAGTATTAAAAACCTTATAGCATAACTGCCACTTCAAATTAATACTACTTCTGTACGTAAACCTTGGTTTATCTTCCAAAATGGTAACCAAGTCTTGCATTGACATTAATATTCGCCAGTTTTTTTGAATAATACTTTCTACCTGTTTTGTCATACTATTATAAGTAGTGACATATCTAACAATATTATTTTTAGAACCATCTCTTTTACTTAATGAGTCTTCTAATATTTTTTCGCCAAAATTAAATGTCAAGCAACATGTAACACGGTTGTGATAGAGTATCTGGGAACATGTATAAAATGCTAATGTTTCTATGTGGGTAAATGCTTTAGGCATTTAAAAGACTGGATTATAGAGCATAAATCCGAAATTAGAAGGCAAGTAACAACAAATGCATTGGCTAAGCATATTATGGACCAGGGTGATCAACATGATTTTAAGCTTAAAGTATTAAGAGATATGTATAAAAGCATTAGAGGGGGGATCTGAATAATAAACTTGAAATAGTAGAATATAACTGGATTACTAGGTTAGAGGCTGAAAAACAACCAGGACTAAATAATATGGTTACAATTAAACCTATCTTGATAAATACAACAGCGAAATGACTGGGCACCCAAGGAAAAATGCAGCTCAGAAAGTTAATAGTCCAACAATTTATTTTCGTCACAAACTCCACACGAATAAACAAGAGGTCTCCACATAAATCCACATACAAGAATGGTTGAGCGCTTTCATCTGCCCAGTCATTTCGCTGTTGTATTTGTTCTTTGGATTTTCACTTATCTTGATAAATAAACAAAAGCAGTATAAACAGAAATATAAAAATAAATATAAAAAGTTCAATGTATTAAAGTGCATTAGTGGTCTTGTTTTATATTTATATTTTTAAAGAAAGATCTTCATAAATGTTTAATTGCTATGAATTTTTTATTGGATGGCTGTGTCACATGTTGCATTTGTCAAGATATAAATGTTATAATCTTTTGAATGGATGTTAATACTAATGAAGGGAGTTTACCGAAAGCTTTATTGTGTGTTTTTTAATAAATTGAACGTTTCCATCTGTATTGGTTTTGTCTGTTTTGGATTATTTTGAGAGTCCGACATGGTTAACTGCAGTCATTCTACTTCCTTCAAAAGTACAGGATGTAACAGCTTTTATTTTGATAAATTGAGACTTTCTGTGAGATTATTTTTGAGACTGTCCGTGGAATGGAAACATTTTTACGTGAATATGAAAGGAGGCAAAATGATAATCCATGGAACAATTATGTGGTAAAAGATTTTTTTTTCCAAGTAACAAACAAAAAAAATACACATACAGTTTCAGACAGAAGTAGAAAGAGAAACTATGAAAAGACATTTAAAAAAAATTGTAAAGATGTGATGGACATTTCAAAAGCTTATGACAACAGGGGTTTAAGGACTGGGGTATGGTATTTTAATATTGTTTTGAAAATGGAAACAGAAAAAAACTGGGCACATTCCAAGTGCTATAAATGTTGGTGATAACAGAGGTGTGGTGAAAAATCGGGAACAACCAAAATGTTTTTCATGGGAAAGAAGGGCATCTTGTGAATAATTCTGATAAGAAGAAAAGTTATACATGTGAGAAAACAGGACATGATGCAAAAATGTGAATTAGAATGTTATAAAGTTAACCAATCTTGGCATTTATGGATGGACTGTAAAAAAGAGCTTATGGATAGTGACAAAAGGGTGAAGATATAGAACAAAATGAAAAGGAACTGGACATTGAACATAATTTAGAAAAAGAAAAAACAAAGGACAAGAAGGAGAGAAGATAGAGAAAGACTGAGAAATCAGTGATAAAGAAGATTTAAACTGGAAAGTAGTGAAAGGAAAATTTAATTATATTGGAAGAAGAGTGAAACAGGAAAAAGGAAGCTTAAAGGAATACATTTAAATGAAAAAAGAAAGGAAATGGGTAATAAGTAATGTAAACTGAAAAGAGTATATGATTTTCTTTAAATTAAGGAAATGAGACAGTAAAAAATTATTTCAGTAAATGTAAATAATTTTTAAAATACTGCAAGAAGTATAGGGATTTTAGAATGGTGTAATAAATGTGATATAGTCGTAAATGTATTAGATTATTAAATGAAAAACTGCAAACAAATACAAATATGAAATGGAAATATAATATGGAATTTGGGAAATAAAAATTGTTCAGAATAGCAATATTATGTATAACAGTGATAAAAATATTAGATGTAACACTAGTAAGAATGGGAAGATTAACTATTATTGATTTCAGAGGGCAAAAAAAGATATACAGAATTATGATTTTACATGCTTATGTTATTTGTAAAGAAAGAAAAAACTTATTTCAACAATTTCTGGATTATGCAATACTAAATATGAATATTACAATAACAGGCAATTTTAACTGTGACTTAAGAGGTAAAAAGAAAAAAAAGGAAAGGATATAAGAAAAATCATAGAAGTTATAAAATGTGGTAAATTGGTTATATGGAATAGAAAATCTTGAATGTACAAAATAGGTATTCATAAATCGGAAATTGATTACTTTATAAAGAATAATTATAGCAGAAGGGGAAGCAATTGCAACAGGATTTACAGATATTATACCAATATATGTGGAGATAAATGAAATCAAACAACATATAAAAACAGAAAAGGGAATAAAAAGAATAAATGAGAAGGGAAAAAGGGAAAAGAAGAAACTACACAATTACAGAAAGATCATGTTACTATGAAAGCATTTTATGTTAACTGGTGGGAAAAGTGGATTATATTTTCTTAAATGGCATAAAGAAATCAGAAAGAGAGAAAAAGAAAGATTTGTTTGGAAATCTAAAAAAAAATGGGAAAGTACTATGATAAAGAAAAAGTATGCAAAAGAAATTATAAAAAGATCAATAATCTGTTATATAGATACAAAGATACTTATAACAAGGGGTAAAGGAAGAGATGTCAGCATATCTGATTAAGATTATAAAAGAAGGTAATAGTATGAAGACAAATGATACATAAGAAAGTAGAGGTAAAAAGAAAACACATTATGGAAACTGTAGATCATTTTGTGGAGGAAATAGTTAAAGAAAAAGAAAGAATGTAATTAAATATGAAAAGTGAAAAAAATTCAAATAAAGTAAATAAGGAAAATGAAAAAAAAAGATTACAATATATGAGTTAGATAAAGTGCTTAGACAAGTAAATATAGGTTCAGTAGCAAGTCCAGATGTACAGGATATGAAATGTAGGACACATTAATGGAATGGCAAAAAGATTACTTGTTACATGTTCTGAATGAATGGTTAAATGGAGGTTTTTGTTATAATGAACTGTGCAGTGGAATATTAACATTTAAATTGAAAAAATGTGAAAAAGAAAATATAAAAAAATTGGAGATTGATAGTACTAATACACATGTGAAAAAGAAAATATAAAAAATTGTAGATTGATAGTACTAACTAATACAGATATGATTCTTATGAATATAATTAAAAAATTGAAAATAAAATAGAATGTATAATGGAATACATTTATAAGGTATGAAAGGAAAGGGATGTCAAAAACTGGTAATGATAATAGAGAAATTGTATAAGATAATTTAAACAGAAGAGATTATGTAAAACATATGGTAGGTGATAGTAATAAAGCTTTTGACTTGATAGAGCATAAGACATTATAGAGCATAAGACATTATGGGAATTAATACAGGATATAATTTTAATAGTAAAATTAAAAAGTCTGTAGGATAGCATATAGTAATAATAAGATAAAAATACTTAACCAGCCACTTATTAGAAAATAAATAGGAATGAGTAATGGGATAAGACAATGTTGTCATATGCGTGGTATATTAGTTGCTTTAGTTATGAATACATGGTAATAAGTAAGGTGAACTAAAAAATGGAAAATGCAAAGTATGCAATGCAAACAGGTGTAGATGTTACAGTTTTGATGACATTACTATAACAACTAATAATAGTTTATGGATGAAATAAGCTATATTCTGTGTAGTAAATTGTTTAAAATAAATGCATCTAACATTAAATAATGATAAATGTAAAGGTTAGGAGATATGATAAAGACAGGAGGAATACAATTTACAATTATAGAAATGTCAGTGTTAAGAATACATTTTGGTAAGTGCTAAGAATAAATTTTGGCAATAACACAGCAAGTGGAAAACAATGGAAAAACCTTTTAAATTAATTAAAATAAGTGTAAACAGGTGCTGATGTTTTTTTCCTATTTTCTTTCCTTTCTCCATTCTTCTCTCTTTCTTGTTAAGTTTTAAGAAATGTAGGCAATGCAAAGTAAAAAAAAAAAAAAAAAAAAAAAAAAAAAAAAAAAGCCTGGTTAAAAAGCATGATAAAAGAAAAATGTATGTCCTTTTTCTCATTCGTGCATGGGGGTATGACTGGATTAAAGACCTTAGATTGATTTAGTAACACATTGTAAGAGAGAGCAAGTCAATGAAAAAGAAGACTGCATATTATGAGGCTTTTTTCTAGCAAATACATGTATGGTCAGTGACAATTCTGCAGCTGCTCTACATGTCTCCATGGAAACAATCTGATAAAGAGAAACTGGCTACAGTCTGATGGAGAGTGATTGGCTGAAGGGGAAAAAAGTAAAAGAGAAACTGGCTAGGTGATAATATTCTCTGAAAACCTGCAGGGGTTTTCCCAAGTTAGTTAATATTCTCTGAAAGCACTCATGGGTTTTCTTGCTGGGACAGCTATAAAGATAAAACAAAACCAATCAGCACTTAGTACAAGCACAGGCTGCACCATGTGTCTTAGCATGAATAACAGGCTGCACCATGCGTCTTAGCATGGATAACCTTTCCTTTAGGTTAACTCAAGTCTGTCACAGTGTGGCTGTCAGTTTGGGCTTTTGTTCCTATTAGGAGGGTAAAACTTCAACATTTGAAGGTGCATATAGTTTTGTGTGTTAGTATTAAGTTAATAGGTTTTGGGGGTATTCTGTGCGCGTTTGTGTTTTTGTCTGAGGGCTTTCAATAAAATGAAAAGTTTTATAAGAAGTGACATAGGCTCAAATGGATATGACAAGAAACAACTGTATAAACATTCAACCTACCAAACAGTGTATGCATGTAATACAAAATCTGGAACTAGACATTTAACAAAAAAGGTGTTATACATAAAAGGTGGGAATAATAACTTTAATACAGCAATGCTTTCTGTAATGTCTTTAAATGTAAATGGCCTCACAGATAAATACAAAAAATAAAAAGAGTAATGAACTATATTAAAAATGCAGAGTGCAAATAGCTATGTTACTGGAGACACACTTAGAAAGAACTGAACATGTGAATTTGATAAATAAAGGTTTTCAATATGGTTATTCAGCTGAATACCCAGGACAAAGAAAGAGTGGAGTATTCATATTAATTGCAAGAGGAGCTTCAATAGTGATAAAAGAAAATAAAAAAGATAATAATGGCAAATTTATAGCGGTAAAGTGCTACTGGCAAGGAGGGAAGAGGATTACACTGGCATGTATTTACATTCCACCTAAAACTGTTATAATGGGGCTTAAGAAAATTCTGGGAGAAATAATCAGTTTTCAGCAAGGAATATTAATTATAGGTAGGGACTTGAATTTGATTTGCAGTAGTAAAGATGTGTCTGGGGGGCCCAGAAGGGAAACTATAACAAAGGAGGGTAGACCTTTGAAGAAAGGTATGAAAATATTTGGCATGGGAGATGTGAATTCAGAATAGGAGTTCAGAGTGAATTTACATATTATTCCCCAAGATATAAAAATGGCTAGGCTAGACAAAATTTACAATTCACAGGAACATGTGCACTTAACTGAAGGTCTTAATACTCTCCCAATAACTTATTTCAGATCATGTGCCGATAATAGCTAAAATAAAAGCACAGAGTAATGAAATAAAAATGAGACACTGGTGCTTTCCCACCTACCTGTTGAAAAGTGCGGAATTTAAGGAATGAGTAGTGAGATTATTTAGGAGCTGTTAGAAATGATAGAAATTTCTTCTGAAAATATAGCTAGGGAGTGGGATAAATTTAAGGTGAAGTTTAAAAACAGGGTAGAAATAAAAGAAAGGGAACTATGGTTAAGAAAAAGAATCATTTAGAGAGACTGACAAATGTTAAAATATTGCAGTTTAGGGGGAATCTCACACAGCAAGAAGAGGATCAACTGCAGAATGCTAGATAGACAATAAGGGATTACCTCAATAATATGCACAAGTTTTAATAACAACACTAGCGCACAAAAGCTTTTAGCAGAAGGACTCAGGCAGCAGAAAGTAGAAAGGGCTGTCGACAGACTTAGGGAGCCTGAAACAAGGAAGGTAACAAGACATCATGTAGAGGTATTAGAAATATTTGAAAAATTCTATGAAAGTCTTTATAAAGCACAGAAATATGAAAATCAAGAAAAGATACAAATGGAAAGGTTTATGGAAGAATTAAATATGCCAAGGTTAGAGGTAGATGAGGCTCAATTACTAACTGTTAGGACAGGAGGAGATGACATAACAATTGTGATGTATAACCAGTCCTCAGAAAAGTCCTCAGGAATAGATGGTATTCCTATGGAAGTTTGGAAGCTAGATGGAAATAAACTGATAAATATCTTGAAAGTTTTAACAGTATTTTAAGAGGAGGAGAAGTACCAATGTCCTGGAAGAAAGCAGTGGTAGCTGTAATACTTAAAGAGGATACAGATCCATCAGATCCAGCTTCATATATGCCCATTTCAATACTATGCCATGATTATAAAGTTTTCATGTCTATAATGGCTAAAATAATGCCAAAACTGATAGATATGGATCAATGTGGTTTTGTGGAGGGGATGCAAACATTTGACAACATTAACAGACCATTGATGATCCAGAGAAAAGCAGAATGTAAGAAAATGCCATTGTTGTTGGGTCTTGATGCAGAGAAATCATTTGACAAAGTAAGCTGGGACTTATCAGCAGGACAATGGAAGCATATGTATTTCCTGAAAAAAATTATAAGGTTGGTTAGGAGGATATATAAGGGATTGGAAGCAAAATTTAAAGTGGGTGGGGTCCTCTCTGATAATTTCTGCTTGATCAGAGGAACCGGGCAGGGATGTGTCCTCTTTCCCCTTTATTATTTGCATTATATTTAGAACCACTAGAAAGAAAATAAGGGACTCAGAAATTTAAGGACACAATTGGTATGGTAGCAAAGAAAAGCTGGCTTTATTTGCAGATGATACTATATTATACCTAACAAACCAGAAAAAGACATTACAGTGTTGTGGAACATTTTGAGACAATTTCAGATCTTTTCAGGATACAAAATTAATGAACCTAAAATGAAGGCAATAGTGGTAAATTATGTACCCACACACAAATTGGTTCAGGAATATCCATATTTATGGAGACATGATAAAATGAAGTATTTAGGAGTATGGATTAAAAATGATTCTAGTGTGGCTGCGAAGGATAAATGGGAAGAGGCTAAACAAAAGATAATACAAAACCTGAAAAAATGGAAGATTTGTTATATGGATAATAAAATACAAGCAGTTAAAATGTGTTTAGTCCCCTTAGCCTTATATACAGGTCAGGCATATTTTCATCAACCAGAGGAGAAGTTGTGGATAACAATTAATAAAGAGCTGAAGGACTTTATCTGGGAGGGGAAGATGGCAAGAGTAAAGTGGGATAAGCTGATTCTTCCAACAGAACAGGGCAGCTTGGGTTTACCCAATTTGAAGGGATATTTCAGAGCTCCACAGTTAAGACTCCTACACACAGCACAAGCAGAAAAGTATATTTCAAAGTGGAAAGGGATGATGATGAAACGGGGAAGCTCAAGAAACAAGGAGAGACTGGGAGATTTTGGATGCAGGCCTTTATGAAGAATAACAATAATCATACAGAATATTACATCCATAAAGTAGCAGAAAGTATTCCAAGAACTAAGCCGACACGAGACTGGAGAAAAGAGATTCTGCAGAGAGGGATGTCTGCAATTAGAGATATAGAAAACAGGCAAACGGAAGCTGGAATTTACTGGAGAAAACTGGCAAAGGAACCAAGGTATTGAGAGCAAATAACTAGAGAGGGAAAGGGGACAGAATGGGAAGACACCAAGAATTGATTTGTACTGCAGGTTAGAAATTGCCTTGCCTATCAGGGATTGATATTAGAGCATAGGCAAAGAGAAAGAAATGGGGGGTCCGCACTGGTAGAGTTTTTAGCAGAATCTAGAACAGAAACTGCCATTAAAAAAGGGAATAATTAGTACAGCATATAAAATATTACATGATAACTATAATAATCAATCAGTGGAGTTTAGAAAGGATTGGGAAGATTGACTGGATAAGCAATTCACAAAGAAACAATGGGAGGATATATGTATGTCTCCCAAACATGCAACAAAATCTAGATGATTTAGGATTTTTTCCTGGAAATGTTTGCATAGATATTTCTGTACCCCAAGCAGACTCCAGAGAATTTTTCCACAGGCAGACAGCAAATGTTGGAGGTGTGACGAGGAAGAAAGAGGTAATTGGGAACATATTTTCTGGGAGCAAGGTGAATTGGCGGACTTTAAGGATTCCCTGCGGGATGCACTGTCGGAGATGCTGGGTAGGCAGATTGGTATGATGAGGGAGATGATTTTTCTGAGCTATTATACAGAATCGGAATTGCCTAGGCATGGTAAGGCCTTGCTATGTCTAATAATGGTGTCTGCCAAAAAAGCAATTACTAGAAAATGGAAATTAAAATCTAAACCAACTATACTAGAAGTAGTGAATATAGTAACAGACATAAAACAACTGGAATTGAGATCTTTAGAAAGGTATAGGAGCAAACTACATAGGAAAAAAATGTGAATTGTGGGAACAATGCATACAAGGGAGAAAGGAGGTTTAAAAGGTGGCAGGACTTAAATGACCTATGTAATGTTTGACTGAAAAAGACTGGGTAGATTACAAGTGATGTATAATGTTTGCAACTGGGAGTGTGTCAGTATGGTTTATGATGTAAAATGCTTGCAACTAGGATTGCGTCAGTGTAGTTTGTTTTCATTTGTATAGGGTGGCCACGATGGTGCAGCGGTTAGTGTTGTTGCCTCACAGCAAGAGGTTCTCTGGTTCGATTCTCAGCTGGGGTGCTTTCTGTGCAGAGTCTGCATGTCCTCCCTGTGGTCACGTGGGTTTCCTCCGGGTGCTCCGGTTTCCTCCCACATCCCAAAGACATGCAGTAGGTGGATTGGACACTCTAAATTGGCCCAAGGTGTGAGTGTGTGCATGTGTGTGCCTTCTGTGGAAGGTTGGGTGCTGGGCTGGCAACTCGACACCGTACAACTCCACTGCCAATCATGAGCAGACAGATGATCCGCTGTGGTGACCCCTAACCGGGAAAAGATGAAAGAAGAAGAAGTTTGTTTTCATTTGTATAAATGTATAATTGCCTATGTAGTATGTGATGGTTTAATAAAGATGTTGCTTGTTTAAAAAAAGGCAGAAATTGAATAATTTATGTAATGCTGCTTAGGTTATATGATATATAGTAATACGTGTGAAGTATAATCTTTATGTGTGATTACTTTTATATAAATGTAAATTTGCCTGTCATAAGTGATAATTCAATACAGGTGTTTAGGGAAAAAAAGAAAAATGCTAATTTGATTAATTTAATAATAATGGGAAAGGCAGTGCATTTATCAAGTGTGTTTATGATTCCAAAAATGTGTAAAACAGAATTAGAAGTTATTTTTACACTTATATGGGCATCCAGATTAAATCTAGAACGAAGAGGAATATTATACATGAATAAAGGTTACTGGGACTGGGATTAATAAATTAGAAGTTATGTACTCACCATAACGTTCCATCTGAGTAGGTGACTTCATTTGGATGCAACCTGTGGGTATCGGATCCGACCTCGGATCCGAGCCGGCATTTCAAAAGCTTAGGCTCCGAGCTCCTAGCTCCTCCCTCTTACCCATAACCCCTTGCCAAGCCCTGACTGACCTCAGATTGAGTTTGCCTAAATAATACTGACTACAGTACATGAACAAAGCATAAATACTCGCTCTATAAAGGTCAGGGGGATGGAGGGGGGGATGGTTGCATCCAAATGAAGTCACCTACTCAGATGGAACGTTATGGTGAGTACATAACTTCTAAATCTGAAGTAGGCAGACTTCATTTGTCTGCAACCTGTGGGACAGAGTCCCCAGCTACCTGAATCTTGGGCGGCCGTCATGGAAGGATGTTCCGGAGCACCGCTGAGCCAAAGGATGCTCTTCCTGGAAACAACATCCACCTTATAATGAGAAATAAAGGTATGAGGCGAGGCCCAAGTAGCTGCCGCGCAGATATCATCCAATGACACACGGGACTTAAAGGCAGCTGACGTGGAGACTGCCCTAGTAGAATGAGCCGTAACCCTCTGAGGAGCAGGTCTACCTGAAGTGTCATAAGCCTGCAGAATACAATTAGCAATCCACCTAGATAGTGTGACTTTAGACACTGCTTTACCCAAAGCAAATTTAGCAAAGGAGACGAACAGCTGATCTGATTGCCTGTGACCAGCTGTTCTGTGAATATAAAATTGTAATTGTCTATGAACATCCAAGGAATGCAATTTGTATTCTCCTTTGTTTGAGTACTTGGGAAAAAACACAGGTAAATTGATTGATTGGTTGATATTAGATTCTGAAGAGACCTTCGGAAGAAAAGATGGATTGGTCCTGAGGCACACCCTATCTGGAAAGAAGTGATAGCTACTAAGAAGGCAGTCTTCCAGGAAAGGTACTTTAGGTCTGTAGAAGCTGCAGGCTCGAAGGGAGGAGCAGTAAGGGCTTGCAGAACTAAAGATAGATCCCAAGGTGGTACAATCTCCTTGACTGGAGGCCTCAACAAAAAAATCCCTTTGAGAAAGGTTTTGCACAATTTCGCCGTCATGAGGGGAGCTGTCTCATGACCAATGTGATAATGCGAGATGGCTGCCAATTGTACCTTAATCGTGGAAGAACTTGCCCCTTGATGAAAGAGGTCTGTTAAAAATCCAGCACTGCTGACATAGGTGCTGAGAAAGGATCCAAAGTTCTCTGAACCGCCCAAATAGAGAATCTCTTCCATTTACTCCGATAAACCTGCCTGGTGGAAGGTTTATGAGCTGCCACTAAATGGCCTTGACCGGTGACGAGATACCGGAGTCCTAATCAAGGATGGAACTGGAGCAGCCAAGCTGTCAATTTCAGGGTGCGAGATTGGGAACCGAAATTCCCAGAGGGTGGGAGATGAGATCCGAATCGGATCCAGAATCCAGGGTGGATTGATTTTGTGAGACCATACAAAGGGGAACCAGGGTTGACGAGGCCAGAACGGGCAATGAGAATCATTCTGCTCCCCAAACTGTTGGCTTTCTGCAGAAGCCTCTGCATCAGAGGTAGTGGAGGGTAGGCATAAAGGAGACTGGGAGGCCAAGCATGCACCAGCGCATCTCTCGGAATTCCCTGGTGGGGAAGCAGAGCGAAGAAATTGTCGCATTTGGCGTTTGAGGGAGAGGCAAAAGATCGCAACAGGGTTGCCCCAAACGGCAAAAATCTTCTTCGCTACCTGAGGATTGAGAGACCACTCGTGAGGTGAAAGAATGGTGCGACTGAGTTTGTCCGCAAGGATGTTGGATTTTCCCGGAATGTGCGTTGCTACCAGAAAGCGTTTGGTGGAAATTGCCCATTCCCAGACTCTCATGGCCTCTCGACAAAGGGCATAGGACCTGGTTCCTCCCTGTTTGTTGATGTACCAGACTACCGACATGTTGTCTGTCTGAATCGCAATAGTCCCTGAAGGAAGAACGTGGTGAAGTGCTTGCAACGCTAGGAGCACCGCCCTCATTTCCAGGACATTTATATGCAACGACGTCTCTGTGGGGTTCCACGTGCCTTGGACAATCTTTCCCGCAGAATGCCCCCCCCCACCCGAGGCAAGAAGCGTCCGTGGTCACTGTGGCTCGGGGAAATGCAGCACAAAAAGGTCTCCCTGTCAGGGGCTCCGGAGAAATAAGCCACCAAAGAAGGGAATCCTTGCACGCTTTGCTGACCGCTATCGGAGTGTTGAGAGAGGAGCAGAGAGGGGACCACTGAACCTGAAGGGTCCATTGAAGAACCCGCATGCGTGGCGTGCATGAATAAGAAGCGGGATAGCTGCCGCCATCGAACCTAGGGCCCTCAGGACCGAAGCTGCAGTCGGAAATGGTTGCAGGACCGCTGCTACATGACACTTCAGGTTGGCAATTCTGTCTGGAGTGAGGAAGGCTCGCATTGACCTGGTGTTTAGCCTTCCTCCTATGAAATCTATAGCTTGTGTGGGGTGCAGTAAAGATTTCTCCCAGTTGACAGTGATGCCCAGCCTTGGGGCTAGTCGAAGAAAGTAGTCCCTGGCTGAGCACAGAAGATGCCTTGATGATGCCGTCAGGAGCCAGTCGTCCAGGTACGGAAAGACCTGTAATCCCTGGAGCCTCAGGTGGGCCGCTACCACCGCTAGAACCTTGGTGAACACCCTGGGGGCTGAGGTGAGACCAAAGGGGAGGACCCTGAACTGGCAATGACTGGCTCCCAGCCGGAGGCAAAGAAACCTCCTGGACCGTCTGTCCATGCGAATGTGGTAGTACGCGTCCTTGAGGTCGATGGAGCACATCTAGTCGTTCTCCCTCAAGAGGGGGAGTATAGATTGAAGGGTGACCATCCGGAACT
The DNA here is from genome assembly GCF_019279795.1 of Protopterus annectens. NCBI lineage: Eukaryota > Metazoa > Chordata > Ceratodontiformes > Protopteridae > Protopterus > Protopterus annectens. The sequence continues at coordinate 908,375,213 of NC_056744.1, read as the reverse complement.
TTTGCTTGGTTACTGACAGGTTCAGCAGGGAAAGATCTAAGATTGGTTTTAAGTCCCCCGTTTTCTTTGGCACCAAAAAGAACCTGGAGTAAAACCCTGACCCGGTTTGATCTGGGGGGACGCACTGGATAGCTCTTTTTTCTAGCAGCTGTTCGATTTCGATAGCTGCTGCCTCCCTTTGGTTGGGTGGAACATCTGGGAGGCTGCAAGATCTGGGAACTTTGTACAGGGGGATTGTATAACCTCTGGATATCACGCGAAGCACCCAACGGTCTGATGTGATGGACTCCCAAGAAGTTAGGTGCCTCGAGAAATGCCCCCCGACTGCCTCCAGAGACGGACAGCCGGGCAACCCTTCAGGGCTGCTGCGTGGGTCTCTCAGAGAAAGGTTCTCTGGACCCAAAGTTTCTAGGAGCCCCCCTGCCTCTAGGACGGCGACCTCCCTGTCCTCCTCTGCCACGGGAGGACTGGTTATCCGGAGCAGGTTGGGACTGCTGCGATTTCGAACCACATCTTCTTCTGTCCCTTTTGGTTCTTCGAGAAGGACCTCTGGGGAGCTGAGAAGCGGACTGACGGCAGACAGCGTCTTCCGTCCTTTCGCTCTGGACCAGTGTTTCGCGAACAGTCTTGCCAAACAAGGCAGAACCATCAAAGGGGGCATTCGCGAAAGTCGCCTTGAAGGGCTCTGCGAAATCACAGTGGCGGAGCCAGGCCTGCCGCCTCATGACTAGGCCTGCTCCGCTGGCTCTAGCGGCTCCCTCGGTAGCATGAGAAAGTAGCCGCATAGATGTGTTAGAAACCGCTCTAAGAGTGGCCATTCGGGTGGAGTATACCTGCTTATCCTCACCCAACATGGACTCTGGGGGAGATGCAGCGTATTCTTTAATCAGATCCCGCTGCATCCTGATGACGTGTGCCATGTAGTTCAGCGCTCTCAAAGAGAAGGTTGCTGAACTGAAAACTCGCTTTCCAATGCGATCCATCGAGCGGGACTCCTTGCCCGGAGGATGAATAGAGGGACTCTCCTGGGCCAATTCCCTCTTAGTGGCTGCAGCCATCATCATGGCATCTACTGGGGGGCCCTTGCTCCAGTGAGTGCGGTCCGCCGGAGGGGAAAGGATACGGTCAGGACGCTTGGGTACAGGCTCAACGGTGTCCGGATCCTTCCACGCTCTGATGGATATAAGGTCCACCAGAGGGTCGGCAGGAGGGGACACCCAAGAGGTAGATGGGCCCGCCTCGAATGCCTCCAAGAACACAGACTCGTCTGAGGAAGCCTTGGGGCAGACCACCCCCCCCGATCCTTAACATTTCCATAATGTCTCCAAATGAGACGTCTTCAGGGGGTGATCTTGGGGAGCCTTCCCCTTCATCCAAGTCTGTGTCTTTGGTAACGGACTCGGGGGAGTCCATGTGCCTCCTTTTGCACTTACGCTTCCGAGGTACTTCATCGGGGGGGCTGTCCGAGGAGTACTCTTCCGCAGCTGGATGTTCCAAGGGAACTACTTGGGACATCGAGGCGGGATCACTTCTAACTAATTAAATTAAAAAAGTTAAGGTTTTTGAAAATTTTTCTGTCAGAAAAACTTATCTGCACTAGGAGCTCAAGGAATCCGTCGCAACTTGAAAGCGGCAAACGAAATCTGGGGTCAGTCAGGGCTTGGCAAGGGGTTATGGGTAAGAGGGAGGAGCTAGGAGCTCGGAGCCTAAGCTTTTGAAATGCCGGCTCGGATCCGAGGTCGGATCCGATACCCACAGGTTGCAGACAAATGAAATCTGCCTACTTCAGATTCTAGTATTATTTGCAGCTTCATTAAATTTGTACTAAGCGCTGAGATTGATAAATGAGAAAACAATGAGAAATTAGTAGTAGGACTGCTTAAGTACAAGTATGGCAAAATTTGGGAGATAAAGAATGTATTAATGAAGAAAAATAAAAATGTGGAAGATAAATGGTTGATGAGATAGAAGCAGATCAGAAAACATAGTATAAGAAGAAAAAGGTACAATATTATTGTGTTAACCCATGGGAAAATTTACCACAGTAAAACTTAAAGCTATAGAAGAAAGAAATAAGTGGTATAGTAATAAAGCAGAATGTCAGGATTCTCTCTGGAGACGGAGAATAAATAAATTACTAAAGCAAATATACCTTATAAAAAAGAAAACAGAAAATATTTTTTGTATTGTGGTGAAGAAGAAGCCACAGAACATGTTTTTCTGAAATGTAAATGAGTGGAGAAATAAGGGAAAAATTATGTGAAGAAAAATTATTGGTGAGTTAAAAATAATAATGTATATATGGATATTATAAGAATAAAAACAAAACATAAAATAAATAAAAATATGTTTTATGTAGTATGGGCAATTTGGAATAAGAACTTAAATGAGATTATTTTTAATGGCTAATGGATATAATCAATATTAAGAAAACTCAAACAGTGGTTATGGGAAAAAAAGAGCGTGGGGGTCTAGTTCTAAGAAAAATATATAAAGATAAAAATAAAACATATAGAATGGAAATTATGTAAACTGAATAATTTTGCAAGTTTCTAAATATGCATAGAGCTATGTAAAACCATAAATATGTAAATGTGTTACATAAATAGCAAATAAAACAGATTTCTACTCTTTTCAGTGGGTGTCATTTAATTAACAATGTACTCCTGTAATATGTTATTCAAAAGTAAAACCACCAAGGAGGGGATGTTTTGCTATCCTACAGGAATTTTGGAATCTTCTTTGAGGTTGAGCATGAACTGGTACACCAACCTCCACACTCCTGTACATGTTTTAGGACCTCATTAAATCTACAGTCACTGTGTGACTAATGAATGGAAGGGACCATTTCTTAATCATGTACATCCTCTGAAACTTGACTGTACTCTTATGAAAGCTTTATGTGCTTTGGTTACAAATTGACCGTCTCTGCCTCTGAGTTACTAGCAAATATGTGGAAAACAATACTGCTGCCTTTTTTAACTGGCTAGATTGGTCATCAAGTAAAAGGAACAATGCGTATGAAGCAAAGACTACAGCAGTAAAAATGTCAAAATAGAGGCAGATGGGGTGACTGAGACAAAGGGCTGCAGCTTGCCAGAGAAGACTTCCACTGTACAGAAGATCAAAGTCTGCAATTCTGCCTCCTAGTAACAGACTACTGGAGGGATAGCTACAACCAACATAGATGAACAGGGCTGTGGAAGTAAAGCAGGCACCACAAAACAGACTCAGTTTAGACGGATACCTGGTAAACTGATACTAGGCAAGGGGATGCTAGAAAAGCAGCATAGTAGCAGCCAGTACCTCCTTCACCATTATCAGATGAATCAACATACGTTCATAGATGTGTACTAGGCTAACAACCATAAGGACCTTTTTAAAACTAGTTATGTATCCCAAAATATCCTTCTGCAGCAGTCAGTGAAACTTCAGCCTACACACAGATACTGGGTGTGATTAACCTTGTGGTCTAGTATCTGTTATAAATAAGCCTTCAGCTGCTACCAGCCTATCATAGTCTTATCGCATGCAGAACAGTGGTCTGCAAATAGAAAAAGGCCAGTGTGGGAACCTGAGAAGGTTGATGTGCCAAACCTAGAGGACATATGGTCCCTGGATTGAAAAAAATATGCTCAGGTCTATCAGCTGGATGCCTCAGTAATAAGGGTAAGGGTTCAGTAATACTATAGCAATATCTGTGGAGAGCTAGATTATTTAATATGCTATCTGCTCCATTTTATTTAATTTTATTTTATTTTAACTCCTCTCATTTTCAGCTGAATAGCATGCCTGCCATTCTTCTTGATAGCTTTATTTATTTGCTATTTGTTTACTGGATAAGTAGACTGGTCTATTGACCTTTTTCAGTCATGACTCAAGTTTAAAGAGCGGAAAATATATCACAGTCTTTCAATCGACACTATTATCTACAAAATGAGTACATAGCAAAATTCAGAATATAGTTAAACTGAATGCAGATAGAGTAGAATTTAAAAAATATAGTATATATATATATATATATATATATATATATATATATATATATATATATATATATATACACACACACACACACACATATATATATATATATATATATATAAACAAGCTGAGATGTGCATAAAATACAATGTAATCATACTTATAATACATAAACTTCTGTATACATGTGAAATGTTTATGTATAAATTGCCGCATTAGGGGGCTGAGAAAAATTTATTAAAAGTATTGTAGTACTCATGATATGGAGGAGAAGTTACCTAACCATTGTCATGGAAGCAGATGCAGGTAGATTTTTTAAGTCTGTAAGCAGGTGGTTTCAGGTAGCAGGTCCCAGTATGGAGACCGTTCCCTCACCTACAGCAGTTTTAAATGGAGGGTGAACTAGAGTGAAACTGTTTTTCTGTTTTATTGTGTACTTCTTAAGTACATAAGGGTTGTCTTGTAAAGGTAGTTTCACTCTTAAAGGGGGAGAGTGACCATGTTTTAATACCTTGTAAATTACAGTACTTAGAAGAAAAGTAGCCCTATGATGCAGTAAAAGCCATTTGGAATTTTTTTTAGCAAACTGCAACAGTGTATCAGAGAGCTCTGCTAATAGAATGAATATGCAGACTTTATTCTCAGTAGTCTATATTCTGTCAGTATTGTGATCGGAATGCAGAGTGAGAAAGGAAGGCCATAGTCAAGTTTAGATATTAAAATATTTTAGCAATGGCCCTGCGAGCAGCAGGTGAAAAGAGTTGACTGCTCTTGTAACAGTTTTAATTACTCAAGAACTTTATGTTACAAAACCTGTATGAGTGTGGTAAACAAAAGTGTAGGGTTGAGTATTAAGCCAAGTTAGATTTGCTCAGTGACAATGGATATTCTGTTCCCATTAAGATCTGTTAAGAGAATTTCTTGAGGTAATTTCTTGGTTGAGGCAAAGACCATGACATTGGTTTTCTTGGGATGAATTAGTAGTTTGTTAGTAATGGACCAGGTGCATAACTGAGTGAAACTGTCCTGTAACTTGGTTTGCAGGTCAGGGTGGCTAGTACTGGACTGCAGGAGCAGTATATCATCTGCATAAAGTATTATCAATTTAAGATTTGGTAATTCTAGGGGAGATCATTAACAAAGAGAGAAAAAATAAGAGGACCTACCACAGACCCTTGCAGTGCACTTGTAATAAGATTACTAGCAGTAGAGGATGAGACATTGCTATGGACCTGGAAGGTTCTGCTTTTTAGATAGCTGTGAAACCAGCAGATAGTGCTTTTCCACATTTCTCACATTCCCTGGGTAGAAATTCAGAAATCTTTGATAAAAGGGGACCTAGAAAAGGAGATATACAGTCCCTATTCTAGCCTTCGTAATTTCCATCACATAAATAACTATGAAAACCATTTTTTTTTGGGGGGGGGGGGGTTCATGGAGTCAGAAAACCCCTGTTGAAAGAGCATCTCTTATCTTAGGAAATGAACAAACTTAAGACTTTAGGTATCAGTCTGGAGATAGCTTTCCTTGTTGCAGCTAGATTCCTATGAAGAAGCCATGAATAATGAAAAGACGATGACTAACTTAAAAATTATTAAAAAAAAAAAAAATATATATATATATATACACACACATACATACATATATTAGGAAGCAGGGAAAGAAAAATAACCAAAAGGGAAAAAGCTAAACAGATGAAAGATTACTTAAAAAGGCATCAAACAGACCCATCGGAACTAAACTATCCATTCATTCTTTGAGAAAAGAAAGTTATATACTAATCATACGAGAAGATTTTCATGATATATGTCCATCCATTTCAATATCTAGGACTATTTGCCACAGGCACAAGTCAACTCACCACCTGGAAAGAAAACCTATCAATCTATGTATCCTTTGCTGACCAGGTTAACCCCACTAGGCTAGTCGCCTCTCTTCAGGGGAAGACCCAAGGTGGTATTTGTACCACAAGGGGAAAATTGGCCAGGACATCAGAGAAGTTTCCTTACTTTTGGTTTAGGGGGAAAAGTTTGTGTGTGACACAACTGACTTTCTGTTTCCTGTCCAGGCACAGAGGAGGCCTGAAGAAACAGGGAGAAAATATGGACATTGTAAGCCAAAGTGAAATGGTGGTGAAAAGTATTGAAAATGAAAAAGTAATGGTAGAATCGCTACCAGAAATGTTCTCAAATAATTTGGGAGCACAAAAATGTTCTTTTCGAGTGGAGAGGATGTCAAGAAGGAAACTGAGGTGAATGCAGAAGTGGAAATGGATTTGGAGCAAAATTCCCAGAAAAGTCTATTGAATCAATAGAAACAGTGGAAAAATGCATTATTTCAACACTCCAGTCGAGAAGGGTTGCTGGATGTTTATCTGGAGGAGACCAGACTGAGCCAGAAAGTAGAGCTACAGTATCCTTGAGTGAGAAAATAGAAAGAAAAATGTGTCAGAGAAGGTCCTAGAGAAAAAGACTTATGCTGAAACAGTGGAAGAAGTGGCCAAAAAGGAGATGGGAATAAAGAAAAGAGAAGAAATGTGTTCGTGTGAGCAGTAAAAAGGAAGAAGGTTTGGACATATATGAGGTATTGGACAATGTTATAGTACCAGTCTGTGTTAAAGTTGAAGAGGTAAGAACTTTCATTTTAATTAATGAAGAAACATTTTATGACTAGATATTTGAAACTGGTCAAGCTATGGGAAACTTTTTTTTTTTGGGGGGGGGGGGTTATGAAAAAAGAAAACAGATTTTCCATGGTCAAAATATGTTGTACAACCTTTTTTTAGATAAACAAAAAATGGTTTTGATTCAGTTTAGAACTGAAGTGGAAGCAAAAGAACTGAAAGAACATTTGATGACAATATGTAAAAAATGATGGACACTACTAAAATATATGATGAAAGAGGACTATAGATTGGGGAATAGGAACGTGGAGTAATTTTAAAAATGGAAAATGGCAATGTAATACATATACCTAGTATTATTAAAGTTCATGGAAACCAGAGGTTTAATGATAGAGGACAACCTACAACTTTCTATTTTTGTGGAAAAATTATAATTTAATTGATGAATGTGACAAAAAAGATGTTACTTACATGGGCAGACAGGTCATAATGCAAACAAATGTGAATTACAGTGTAAAACTGTGGTAATGCAGGACATTCATGGCTAGAGTGTGAGATAAGAAACATAAGAAAATAAAAAAGAAACTGTAAATTAAGTTATACAAGAAAAAAGACTTAGAAGAGGATGTTGTACAAGAAGATACACCAGAACTGAAAAATGTAGAAGCTGCTTTTAAAATTAGAGAGAAAGATAAACAGATGAGACAAGTGAAAAAGAGATAGAGTGGCATATAGTAAAAGGCAAGAAAAATTCAATAGGAAAGAGTGAGGAAGAAGAGAAAAGAGTTTAAAAATATACTGGTAAGAGAAAATAAGAAAGGTAAGGGATAAAAACATGTTTTATACAGCTGTTCTATAAAGCTGAAAAGTCTAACTTTAAGTGTGAGCAGTATGAAAAATATTAAGAGAAGAATTAATATTAAACATTGGGTGTGCAGCTGTAGATGCTCAAATAATACTATTAGAAGACATTAGATTAATGAAAGAAGAAAGAGTGAAAACAGAAAGGCTTTGGAATGGTACTGTTATTTGGAATATAGGTAAAGAAATGTGTTCAGGTATATGTATATTGTGTAAAAATATAAAAATACTAGATATAAAAATAATAGAAACAGGGAAAATAACTGTAGTCAATTTGAGATAGTTATAGCCTTATATGCATATATGACAAAAAAAAGAGAGATAAATCCTACAAGAGCCTACACGTATTGTACACGTGTACAAAACCACGGTTCTTCATTGGCAGCGAGCCATATATATTAATTATGCCATGCTGCCAAGAGACAGCACAGTAAAATGGATTTTGAATCCATTTAAGGAACACTGTAGAGCCTGTGCCATACTTGTGGACTGCCCAGAAGTTTTCTGGACATTTGGCAAGCACAGCACAATACATTTCAGCCTGTTAACCTGGACTGAAAGGTGATCAACAGATATTATTTCATGAAACTGCAGTTTTTTGTTTGTTTTTGTTTTTTTTTACATCCACGTTTGAGCGGTGTGGGGCATTGCGCAGCTATGCTTAGCTGCACTGATATATACAGCAGACAACCACTACACATCTAAAAATAGAAACCGGATGTATTCAATTGTTGTAGTCCCGTGGTGCTTAGCAACAAGCAAACCCGTGCACTATGCTTACAGGCATCTGTGTAGTATATGTGAAGATATACGAGTTCCCTTCACTATCCCAGTGGCTAGATAGGTTGTGTCATGACCTGCAGTATACTAGGTCCTGTGTTCGATTCCTGTGCAGTCATACTTTTTATATTGCTGTGAAATAAACATGGTCAAAAAGAAGTTATGTACTCACCATAACGTTCCATCTGAGTAGGTACTTCATTTGTCTGCAACCTGTGGGTATCGGATCCGAGCCGGCAGCTTTCTAAGCTACAAGATCCGAGCTCCTAGCTCCTCCCCCTACCCATAATCCCCCGCTATGTGCTACATTACCTCAGATCAAATTTTTTGCCTCTTACACAACTCCTACCTTCGATAGAGGACGCAACACCAGATAAACTGTCCTAAGGCAGAACAAGATCTCTTTGGTGATAAGGAATCCCAAAAGGTTCGGGGGAAGGCAGGGGGGGTCAGTTGCAGACAAATGAAGTACCTACTAAGATGGAACGTTATGGTGAGTACATAACTTCTTTATCTGAAGTAGTTACTTCATTTGCTCTGCAACCTGTGGGACAGAGTCCCCAGCTACCTAGGGAGAAACCATGGGCGGCCTATGGAAGGATATTCCGAAGCACCGCAGAGCCAAAGGAAGCCCTACCTCTCGATACCATATCCAACTTATAATGAGAAATAAACGTATGTGAAGAGGACCAGGTAGCTGCAGAGCATATGTCATCCAAGGGGATCCTAGACCAGAAGGCTGCAGAGGTGGCCACAGCCCTCGTAGAGTGAGCGCGAATTCCCGTAGGAACCGGTTTGCCTGCAGATAAGTACCCGTGGACTATGCATTGACAAATCCAATTTGCTACAGTCACTTTGGAAATGGCCTTACCCATGGCTGATTTAGCAAAAGACATGAACAACTGGTCCGATTTGCGAAAATCCTTAGTCCTGTGCAGGTAGAAATGCAGTTGTCTGTGCACATCCAATTTATGCAATGTGTATTCTCTCCTTTATTCTGAAAGTTTGGGAAGAACACGGGTAAGTTTATTGATTGATTGATATTTGACTCCGAAGCCACCTTAGGTAAGAACGACGGATTAGTCCTGAGGAACACTCTATCCTTATGAAAAATGAGATAAGGATGCTTCATACATAAGGCTTGAAGTTCTGATACCCTTTTGGCTGAAGTAATGGCAACCAAAAAGGCAGTTTTCCAGGACAAGAACTTTAATGGAACCGAAGCCGTGGGTTCAAAGGGTGGGCCTGTCAAGGCATGTAAGACTAAGGCCAAATCCCATGGAGGCACCACCACTTTCACCGGAGGCTTCAAGAGGAAAACGCCCCGTAAGAAGGTTTTACATAATTTTGTAGAAGCCAAAGATCCTAGTCCGTCTCCCACATGGAAATGGGAGATGGCTGCCAATTGCACCTTAACTGTTGGGGCACTTGCTCCTTGTATGAATATCAGAGACAGGAAGTCTAGAATAGTAGGAATAGGAACTGTAAATGGATCCAGGCCTCTATCTTTGGCCCAGACAGAGAAGCGTTTCCATTTGCTGTAGTAAATCTTCCTAGTAGTCGGCTTATGTGCTGCGACTAGAATGGCCTTAACAGGAGATGGGATACCGGGAGTCCTAGCCATCAGTGGAACTGGCACAACCAAGCCGCAAGCTTGAGGTTCACCAGGTTCGGGGTTTGTAATCCCGCCGGATGTGAAATCAGGTCTGGAATGGGATCCAGTATCCATGGCGGACATACACTGCGAGACCGCAGGTACGGGAACCAGATTTGGCGAGGCCAGAATGGGGCTATGAGGATAACTCTGCTCCCCAACCGACGGGCTTTCTGTATGAACTTGGTCATGAGCGGAAGGGGTGGATAAACATACAGCAGACCGGACGGCCAAGCATGGACTAGAGCGTCTCTGGGATTCTCCCCTTCGGGGGGGAAGTATTGCGAAGTACTCGCTGCATTTTGTGTTTAAGGGAGAAGCAAAAAGATCGCAGCAAGGCCAACCCCATTTGCGGAAGATCTGCTTCGCAACTGATGGATTGAGAGACCACTCGTACGGAGTGAGAATCACTCTGCTCAGTTTGTCCGCCAAAATGTTGGACCGACCCGGAATGTGCGTTGCTACCAGAAAGCGGTTGGTGGATATCGCCCATTCCCACACTCTCATAGCCTCCCGGCAAAGTGGGTAGGACCTGGTTCCTCCTTGCTTGTTTATGTACCAGACCACTGGCATGTTGTCTGTCTGGATTGCAATAGTCCCCAGAGGTAGAAGGCTGTGGAGAGCTTGCAACGCTAGAAGCACCGCCCTCATCTCTAGGACACTGATATGCAAAGCGGTCTCCAGGGGAGTCCACGTGCCTTGGACGGTTCTGCCCGAACAATGCCCCCCCCCACCCGAGGCGAGAAGTGTCCGTGGTCAGCGTGGCTTGGGGGGGAGGGACAACAAAAGGCCTCCCTTCCTTCAGCTCTGGGGCGTGGAGCCACCAAAGAAGGGAATGCCTGCAAACTTTGCTTAGGGGAATCGGAGTATTCAACGGATGGAGTAGCAGGGACCACTGAACTTGAAGGGTTCACTGCAGAATCCTCATTCGCTGACACGCATGAAGGGCGAGAGTGATCGCTGCTGCCATAGATCCTAGTGCCCTCATAACTAATTCCGCCTTCGGGGCCGGGCTTTGAAGAAGAATTAGCACCTGACATGACAAGCTGTTTATCCTGTCCGCAGTTAGCATTGCTCGAGAAATGCGGGCATCTAACTTGGCCCCTATGAATTCCAGGACCTGTACGGGGCAAAGAGAGGATTTCTGGAGGTTTACAGAGATGCCTAAGCTCTGGGCAAGGGTCAGAGCATAATCTCTTGCCAGGCAGAGCTGATGCCTGTTGGTGGCGGTAAGGAGCCAGTCGTCTAGGTACGGGAAGACCTGAATGCCCTGAAGTCTCAGGTGGGCTGCAACCACTGCTATGACCTTGGTGAACACCCTGGGGGCTGAGGTGAGGCGGAACGGGAGAACCCTGAACTGGTAATGACTGGCTTCCAGCTGGAAGCAGAGAAACCTTCTGGATCATCTGTCCATCAAGATGTGGTAGTACGCATCCTTGAGGTCTATCGAGCACATCCAGTCGTTCTGCCGCTGAAGGGGGAGAATAGATTGGAGGGTGACCATCCGGAACTTTTCTTTGGGAATGAACAGTTTCAAAGTGGAGAGGTCTAGAATGGGTCTGAGGTCCCCCGTCTTTTTTGGCACTAAAAAGAACCTGGAGTAATAACCCGATCTGGACTGGTCTGGGGGGACGGGCTGGATGGCTCTTTTTTCTAGCAACTTCAGGATTTCTGAAGCTGCTGCCTCCCTTCGATCGGGTGGAACATCGGGGAGGTGTCTGGTCGACAGAGGGTGGTTTATGAAGGGGATGGTATAACCTCTGGATATGATGCGGAGCACCCATCGATCTATCGTAATGGACTCCCAGTTTGACAGGTGCTCCGACAACCACCCCCCGACTGCCTCCAGAGAGGGACAGCCGGGTAAGCCCTCAGGGCTGCTGTGCGGGTCTATCCGGGAATGGTTCCATGGACCCGAAGTTATGCGGTCCCCCTCTGCCTCTGGGCCGGCGTCCTCCTTGTCCTCCTCTGCCTCTAGAGGACGAGGGGTCCGAAGCCGGATGGGATTGCTGGGACTTACGGAACCACAGCTTCTTTTGTCCCCTCTGATTCCTAGAAAAGGATCGTTGGGGATTAGAGAAGCGGACCCCGATGGCAGACAGCGTCTTCCCATCCTTCTCGCTTTGGACCAGCGTCTCGTGAACGGTCTTGCCGAAAAGCGAAGATCCGTCAAAGGATGCATTCGCGAAGGACGCCTTGAAGGGATCCGTGAAATCGCAAAGACGGAGCCAGGAGTGACATCGCAGGACGACCCCGGCTCCGCTGGCCCTAGCGGCTCCCTCCGTGGCATGGGAGAGTAGACGCATGGATGTGTTAGAGATGGATTTTAGAGTGGCCATACGAGTCGAGAAAACTTTTTTGTCCTCGACCGACATGGACTCCGGGGGGGCTGCAGCATATTCCTTAATTAAGTCTCATTGCAGCCTAATGGTATGTGCCATGTAGTTAAGCGCCCTTACAGAAAAGGTCGCTGAACTAAACATCCGCTTCCCAATGCGGTCCAGTGCTCGAGATTCCTTATCTGGCGGGTGAACCGAAGAACTCTCCTGTGCGAGTTCTCTTTTGGTGGCAGCCACCACCAGCATGGCATCCACTGGGGTTCCCTTGGCCCAAGACAATCTATCCACTGGGGGGCTAAGGATCTTGTCGGGTCACTTCGGGATAGGCTCCACGGTGTCGGGCTCCTTCCACGCCCTGGTAGTAATGAGGTCTACCAGGGGGTCAGCCGGGGGGGGGGACACCCAGGACGTAGAAGGGCCTGCCTCAAATGCATCCAGGAACAGGATTCATCTGCGGAAGGTTTTTGGGCAGACCACCCCCCTCTAATACGCAACATTTCCATGATGTCCCCGAAGGAGACATCCTCGGGGGGTGACCTTGGGGAACCTTCCCCTTCATCTAAATCCGTGTCGGTTGTGACGGACTCGGGGGAGTCCAGGTGCCTCCTCTTGCACCAAAGTTTTTGAGGGACCTCCTCGGTGGGACTGTCCGAAGAGGGCTCGTCAACGGGGTCCTGTTCCTCTAAGGGAACCAACTGGAGGGCTTGAGCAGGCTGTCCCGATGGTCGGATGATGGAGGATAGACCCACATGCAGCGGGGGTACGGGAGGATCCGACGCCCGAACCGGGGACCTGGAGGTCCTCGACAGTACCCTATCCACAACCTCAAAAGCCGAAGGAGAGCTACTCTCGCCAGGCTCTGAGAGCAATCTTCTCGGCTCCGAGGTAGGGATCGGGGTCGGAGCTGATGCAGCCGGAGCCGAGAGAGAGGTGTGCTCCAAACCCAACGGAGCCGAAGACACACCAGCTCCCCCGGATCCGATGCTCAGCCCTCGGCCCCGAGAGCTCGGATCCGACAGACTCGAAGGCACAGTTGGCGTCGAAGCGACCGGAGCTATCAGCACCGACGAATCCCCGGTTCCAAAAGGGCCCGGATCCGATAACTCCGAGACCCGAAAACGGGTCGGAGAAGGAGTAATTGGAGCAAATATGGGGGCCGCGCTCCCCCCCCAGAGGGGGGGGGAGGCAAGAGCATCCCCATCTGCATTTGGGTCTGGATGAATCGGCGCATCATCCGATCCATATCTGCTTCAGTGAGGCTTCTTGTTGATCTTGAAGAAGTCGTCGAGGCGGGCCGGGAGGGTCGTCTCGACGACCTCGAGGGAGACCGATCCTCCTCTTCCAGCTCCGGAGAAAAACGAGGTGAACGGAGCCGAGAGGGGGAGGATCCGTAGCCCCTCGAGGGAGACCTAGTCAGCTTAGACGGCGGGGCTGAGGGTTGAGTCTCAGCCCGCCTTTTGTGGGACTTAGGTCCCTTGTCTTTGTGCCTTTTTTCCGCCATAGTGGAGGTACCTGAATCCCCCGAACTCAAACCCAAAGAGGGAGGTTGAGTCCCAGGTTGAGTTGGGGGCCCAGAAGGCACGAGGGCTGTGGAGACAGCCTGTGCCTGAGAGGGGGAAAGAAGAAGCTGATTCCTGAGGCAACAAGCCCGCCAGGATCAGCTTGTTCTTCCTGTCCCTAATAGCTCGGGGATTAAAGGCCGCGCAGATTGTGCAGGCCGATGACAAATGGGCCGCCCCCAAGCATAAAATGCACTGAGTGTGTCCATCCGCCGGCGAAAGCTTATGGCCACATTCAGTACACTTTGAGGACACCGCCTTAGGCCCTTCAGCCATAACACCACTCACACCAAAAAACACACCCAAACACTAAGAGAGGGGAGGGTGAAAGGCGGGAACTAGAAACAAACTAGTTAGAAAGGGGGAACAAAGGTACCTAACTAACTGCACTTTTGCTAACTAACCCAGGAAAACTAAACACTCTCACACAAGAAAAGATTTTTTTTTTTTTTACAAAGAAGAAAAAGGTTCAATCTCACCAAAAGCCAAGGAGCTCTTCAAAAGTAGCTGCTTCAGCCGCGGCAAAAAAACGATCTGAGGTAATGTAGCACATAGCAGGGGATTATGGGTAGGGGGAGGAGCTAGGAGCTCGGATCTTGTAGCTTGGAAAGCTGCCGGCTCGGATCCGATACCCACAGGTTGCAGAGCAAATGAAGTAACTACTTCAGATCTGTCTATTCCCATTTGCATGTTGCTAAGCTGCAATTACACATGGCTTGTGCGAGTTTGCGTGATGCTAAGCGAAGCGGCACTTTTTGAAAATTACAGCATGATGTGCAAGGGCAGGAATGCAGCTTGTTTAAAGGCCAACAGGTGGGAATTTCACATCATTCTTTGGAGTTATAACTTGGCTGTGGATATGCCTGATGCTGCTGGAGAAGGAGTGCTCCTTCGTGTGCAGACGTGGGGAGTGTTTGTTGGACTCCTGGTTAATTATGAATCTCAGCTGCTGCAGGACGACTACCAGGGCTCAGAGTGCAAGTCTGAGGCCTGGGATCATTTGGACAAGGAACTTACCAGTGTTACTGGTATCCCCCGCACTGGTGAGCAGTGACGTCACCACAACAACCTGAAGCATAGAAAGAGGGGAACACTGGATACCTGGGTCCGAGAGACTAGGGCTGGGCAAACCCCACAGATATGCAAGTATCCTAGCCAGTAATTTAGAAACATACAAGCGGAATCTGTGCAAAACTGCTATGCATAATGGTTTGTTTCTCTTCCCACAACTGCAGAAGAGAGGGCTCGCAATGTCCAGTCCCATGCAGGGCACCTGGCCAGGATGAGGCAATCATGTGGCAAGTAGGAAAGCATCAAAGTAATAACTTAATGTATAATGTAATTATACAATAAATTATTCACACAATTTGCAGGCTTAACTGTCTGGTGAGACATACCTGGGACATCCTACATCTTTATTAATGTGTCCCTGCCTACCTGAAATGGTAAAGCAAGTTAAAGCAAGTAAGCATGCAGTAATTTATAGTATAGCTTCCAAAGATCAGTTAATGTTGGGGTCTACCCAGATTAAGAGTCACTGTTCTGGTCTGTTCATTGAAATATGCTGTAGGTTGCACTCAATAAATGAACAGGGTATATGGGTTAGTTAATAAGAAGTTATGTACTCACCATAACGTTCCATGTGAGTTGTTCCATCTCGCCTTCATTCTTTACTGATGGGTTCGGAGCCGATCCCTCGGCTCCAACATGGCCGTTAGCAAAACTCAAGGTTTACCAGTAGCTCGAGACCAAGCCCCTTATCCCATGATGCACTGCTGGAATTACCTCAGATCTTGTTTGCTGCATGTACCATATACCTGTAAGAGAACTACTCTCCCAAGAGAGGAAGAAGGATTGAATAACCAGGATGAGACCAGCCTCTAGGTCAACTATTAGCCAGGTGGGGGGATGGAGGGAGGGAGGGACGCAAGAATGAAGGCGAGATGAAACAACTCACATGGAACATTATGGTGAGTACATAACTTCTTAATATGAAGTTGTTCAATCTCACCGGTCATTCTGAGTGATGAATGAGTGATAAAGGTATGAGGTTTAGACCAAGTGGCTGCAGCACAAATGTTATCAAGGGGCAATTTGGCTTGGAATGCAGAAGATGTAGAAACTACTCTGGTAGAATGAGCTTTAATCTTGTGTAGTAAGGGCATATTAGCAGCTGAATAAATGAAGGTGATACAATCAAATAGCCATTTAGAAAGCGTTGTTTTAGCCACTGGTCTACCTTTTCTGGCTTCAGAGAAAGACAGAAAGAGCTTGTCTGATTTTCTAACATCTTATGTTCTGTCCAAATAATATCTGAGCTGTCTGTGAACGTCAAGTTTGTGCAGCACATACTCTAGTTTGTTGGAATGGCTGGGGAAGAAGACTGGCAACTCAATGACTTGACTGATATTAGATTCTGAACAAACTCTGGGCAAAAAAGAGGGGTTTGTCCTAAGATATACTCTATCAGCATGAAAAATCAAATAAGGAGGGCGGATAGATAATGCTTGAAGTTCTGACACTCTGAAAGCAGAAGTAATAGCCACCGGCAGTATGGTTTTTCATGATAAAAATTTTAGATCACAAGATGATACTGGTTCAAATGGGGGAAGAATTATATGAGACAGCATAAAGTTTAGATTCCAAGGAGATTAAGGAGTCTTCACTGGAGGCCTCATGTGAAAGATTCCTTTGAGAAAGGCCTTGGACAACTTGTGTGCCATAATATTCAGCCCATCCACTCCGAGATGAAAGTTAGACACAGCAGCCAACTGGACCCGAACTGTAGCAGCTGCATCACCTTTATTAAAAATCATAGTCAAGAATTCTAAAATGGACGTCAAAGGAGCTTGATAAGGATCAATGTTCTGCTTAGAAGCCCATATGGAAAATCTTTTAGACTTACTAAGATATAATCTTCTGGTGGACGGCTTGTGGGAACACAAGAGGATCTGCCTTGTCTCATCAGAAATATCATGAAGCCTGGCTATGAGGGGAACTGCAGCAGCCAAGCTGTGAGCTTCAGTGACTGCAATGAAGGATGGAGGTCCTCCAACGGATGTGTCAGAAGGTCTGGAACTGGGTCCAGAATCCATGGATCCTCCAATAGATGAAGAAATGGGAACCAAATCTGCAGAGGCCAATGAGGGGCTATAAGAATGATGGTCCTCCCCAGCAACATTGCCTTCTGTAGAAACCTGGATATTAGCGGGATCGGTGGAAATGCCTAGAGAAGACCTGGGGGCCAATCGTGTACAAGTGCGTCTCTCGGGGGTTCTCCCAGAGGGGGAATCAAGGCAAAGTAGCTTCTGCATTTCATGTTGATGTGACTGGCAAACAGATTGTAGCAAGGCTGGCTCCATTTTTGGAAAATCCTGTCCGCAATCTCTTGCTTGAGGGACCACTCATGAGGCAACAAGATTGCACTGCTCAGTTTGTCTGCTATCACGTTGGATCTCCCAGGGATGTGTGTTGTCAAGAGAAAGCGCTGGGAGGAGACAGCCCACTGCCAAACTCTGAGGGCTTCTCGGCAAAAGGGGTAAGACTTGGTCCCACCTTGCTTGTTCAAGTACCAGACTACTGACATATTCTCTGTCTGAATCGCAATCGTCCCTAGAGGAAGAGAGTCCTGGAAGTTCTGCAACACTAGAAGTACTGCTCTCATCTCCAGGACATTGGTATGCAGATGTGTCTCTTGATCCGTCCATGTGCCTTGGGCAGCTTTTCCCTGAAAATGCCCCCCCACCCCACCCTATCAGGGAAGCATCCGTGGTCACAGTGGCTACTGGAGGGGGTAGCACAAAGGGGCATCCTACTGTTACATGAAGAGACGTCAACCACCACTGGAGATCTCTCTTGCAAGAGTTCATAATTAAAATCATGTGATTCATTGGAAGTTCCTGATAAGACCATTGAGTGAACAGCAGCCACTAAAGAATCCACATATGCATCCGTGCTAATGGTATGGCCAAGATCGCTGCAGCCATCAAATCCAAGACTTCTAAAACTTCTGCAGCTGGTGCTCTATCCTTCTATACCAAGGAGTTGACCTGCTGGCGAAGAAGAAAGACTCTCTTGATTGGTAGTCGTAGAGTGGTGGTAATTCTGCCCCTATAAAGACGATATGCTGCAATGGCGATAAGGCAGACTTTTCTGAGTTTAGTGTAATGCCTAATTGATTGCAGAGTGTCAGAGTGCATTATCTTGCCTGAATTAGTTGATGCCTGGTGGTGGAGGTAAGGAGCCAATCGTCAAGATACAGAAACACCTGGAATCCTAGACGCCTCAGGTGAGCCGTGACCACTGCCATGCATTTGGTGAACACTCTGGGGGCTGTAGTGAGACCAGAGAGCAGGGCCCAAAATTGATAATGATTGGCTCCCAGCCGGAAACGTAGATGATCTCTGGATGGCCTGGTCATTTTTATGTGGTAGTACATATCCTTGCGATCTATCGAACACATCCAATGGTCTAAGAAGGGAAATATAGACTGTAGCATGACCATCCAGAACTTTTCTTTCTTGACAAATTGGTTGAGTCTGCTGAGGTCCAAAATAGGTCTCCAGTCTCCCGTTTTCTCTGGAACCAAAAAGAATCTTGAATAAGTTCCAGATCCTGTCGGGTATGCTGGGACTGGCTGGATGACTCTTTTTCTAGCAACTTGTGGACCTCTATAGTTGCTTGTTCTCTGTAACTGGGTGGAATGTCCGGGATTCTCCATGGGGGTGTGGGTGGAATGGAGAACGGTATGAAATACCCTCTGCAAATAATACTTTGTACCCAGTTGTCGTTTGTTATATCTCAACAGGAGTCTGGGTACAAGAGTAAGCGACCCCTGACTGCCTCCAGAGCAGGACAGTCGGGCCTCCCTTCAGGAACGCTGATAGGGCTGACCCGAGAAGTGAACTCTGTCACCCTGGTGCTGCGGACCCCTCTGCCGTGAGGACGGCGTCTTCCATTATTACCCCCTCCTCTGCCCCTAGAGGGAGATTCACCACGTGTGTCCTGAAAGGCTCCTTGGGCTTTTCAGAACCACATCTTTCCACCCCCTCTGGCCTTTGGGATAAGGCCATGTAGGGGTGGAAAAGCAGATTCTGATGGCAGACAGAGTCTTTCCCTCCTGCACTCACCTGGTGAGAGTTTCCTTCACTTTGGGCCCAAAAAGAGATGAGCTATCAAAAGGGGTGTTAACAAATGAAGACTTAAAGGGCTCCATGAAGGAATACAAGCACATCCAGGAATGTCTTCGTAGAGCAACTCCTGTACCTGATGCCCTACTTGTGCCATCGGCTGCATATGATATGAGCTGCATGGACGAGTTCATAATGGAATTTAGGGTAGCAAGCTGGGTGGCAACTTTGTCGGAAGCCCCTGCAGCTGCAGCACCCTTACGAGTATCTCCCAACTCCTTAAGGAGATCTCTCTGCAGTCTGGTGAAATGGGTCAAATAGTTCAGGGATCGGAGTGTAAAAGTTGCTGAACTAAACATGCGTTTCCCGTATTGATCCATGATCCTAGACTCTCTGTTAGGAGGATAGATCAACGAGGAAGTCTCGAAAATTTCCTTCTTGGTGGCCACCACCACCATGGCATCAACAGGGACTCCCTTGGTCAAGAAGGCTTTATCCACGAGGGCAGAAATAAACTTGTTAGGCCTCCGAGGGACAGATTTCATGGACTCCAGTGACTCCCATGCTCTCAGAGACCAGCTGCATGAGCTCATCGAAGGGCAGAGACACCCAAGAGGTGGAAGGTTGAGACCCGAAAGCCTTCAGGAGAACTGACTCATCCTCAGTAGGGCTTTTGGACTGCCAATCATCCCTCTGCTTAAGGATCTCAAGTATCTCTGCAAAGGAGATATCTTCAGAGGGGGATTGTGGGGACCCTTCTGACTCACCCGAGTCAGTGTCAGATGTCAAGGACTCCTGTGGGGAGTCCAAGTGTCTCCTCTTACACAATCTCTTCCTGGGAACCTCCTCAGTGGGAGCCTCTGGGGAGGTCTTGGAAGAGCAAGAGGCGCCCTGTGGGGCTACCTGAGGCTCAGGGTCTCTACGCTTGGCCTGGACGATGGAGGCAGAAGTGGACACAGGCGCTTTGGGGGAAGAAGAGGCCAGACCTGGTGTTGAGGATGTATTTGGGGACAAGGCTCTCCTCATGGCTTCGAAAGCATCACGGCTCCGATGAGAAGGAATCAATGGACCCAAAGGAACCGTCAGCCCCTTCCGCACTGAGGCCATGGGCTCCGAGCCAGAGGTAAGAGCCGGAGACCCCAAGAGAAAGAGTTGGCACCGACAAGTCAGAGCGACTATCCTCCCCAGACCCAAAAGGAGAGTGTCGGCCCCTAGAGTCCCCGGTCGGAGCCATGGACGTCAGAATAGATGGAACCGATGACAGCGGAGCAGGTCTCGGCTCCAAAGGCATCAGCAGGTCGGCCCCCTCCGGCTCCAAAGATCCGGTACAGCTCGGAGGAGGAGCAGTCAAGTCCGGGGTGGTGGTCTTCGGTTCCGATGCCCGGGTCGGAGCCAACAGCAATTCAGCAAGGCCTGGTGCCCATAAAAGCTTCTGCACCAATCGGTCCATATCCAAATCTGAGAGGCTGACAGAAGACCTAGAGGAGTGCACCGAGGGTACAGATTGGAGGAGTGGAGATACAGGTCTCTCAGAGACCGGCTCCAAAACCATGGGCCGGCTCAGATATGAAGAGACACTCGGCTCCCAGAGCTGTGGAGCTGAAGTCCCGGAATCCTCAAGCTTCTTAGACTTTATCGATTCTTTGGATGCTTTAGAATCTGCAGAGGATTTAGAGGACTTGCTGGCCCCTTCCTGGTCAATCAAGGCTTCAGCAAAAGAATGCTTCAGCAAACCCCTATCCACAAGCTTCCTTTTCCTCTCCAAAAGAACCCTTGCAGAAAAGTAATGGCAATCAGTGAGAGACATCTTCTGCCCACAGTCTGGACGTTTCTTAAATCCAGACTTGGAGTGGTTGTCTTTTTGCTCAGACATATTAGGAAAAACTTTAGGCTTATTTTAAACACAACCCACACAAGCCTAAATACAGCCTGAAAAATAATGTAACCAACTAGGCTCAAATAAACCTGCCTAATTTATAAAACACACTCTAAACTATGCCTGGAGAAAAAACAGGGCTAAACTATGTAAATAACTATCTAAATACACATTAATATACACACTATAAATGTAATTAATTATTATACGGAAAAACAGACACACTAAGTATTACTATGACAATGCACTCTCTAAATAACTAGGCCCAACACGAGGCCACTACAACTATATAAAATAGTAAAGCACCAAGGGAAAGGTGAAGCAGAAAGGGCTACAGTAGCTATATAAAATCTAAGTAAAAATTAGAAGAAAGATAAGAAACTTGTGAAAAACTATTTTTTCTCAAAAGAAGGCTCGAGCAAACTGGAACCACTGAGATCTGTGCCGCGGCAAACTAGATCTGAGGTAATTCCAGCAGTGCATGGGATAAGGGGCTTGGTCTCGAGCTTCTGGTAAACCTTGAGCTTTGCTAACAGCCGTGTCGGAGCTGAGGGATTGGTTCTGAACCCATCAGTGAAGAATGAACAGCGAGACTGAACAACTTCACATCAGAAGTTCTACGCAGCTATCCATGGTCTACACACCAGAGTTAAAGCAACATTAATCAATACATTTTAAAGGTTGATGGTGCTTTGATAACCAATGTTTTCATATAAAGTGCTCAATATTCCTGTATTCACTGCATGTGTGCTCTAATCTATACCAGTCAAGTGTTCCATGTAACTCTATAAAGAATGCAGCAAAAATGTCGGACGTAAATGTAGTGCAATACCCACATTATGGTTCAAGCCTGTGTTCAGCTCATTTTGTCTAAATAATGCTGTATAGTCCACTCAATAAATGAACATGGTATATGGGGTAAATTAGCTGAAGTCATGGACAACTATCCATTTGTCTAAATTCCAGGAGTTAAGAAACATTATCAATAACGTTTAAAATGAGATTGTGCTTTGATAAGTAATATTTTAAAATAAAAGTGTTCATTACTCCTGAATTCACTCTGTGTGTGCTCTAATCCGACACCAGTCAACTCTTATATATTAACTAATAAATAATGCAGTGACAAATTTCACAAATAAATGTAGTGCAATACCCAGATTAAGTGTCAAGCTTCAGTTCTGATAATGTTCCCCGAAATATGCTGTAGATAGCACTCAGTAAATGAACGGGGCATACTGTTAGGTTAACAGACATCATACACAGCCATACATGTGTGTAACTGTCAAAATTCATGTGACAATAAGCAGTACAGTGTAAAAGGAGATGATGCTTTGATAAGTTATGTTTTCAAATACAGTGCTCATTATTCATGTGGTCACTGCATTTGGATTCCAATCTGATAACACACACAGCTATGCATGTGTGTAAATGTACAATTTCACATAAAATGTTGCAATAAAAGTCGTAAAGGAAATGGTGTTTTAAGAATTCATCATATTCAAATAAAGTGCACATTATTCCTGTAGTCACTGCTTAGGGATTCTAATCTCATGGCAACAAACTGAGAAATGTCCAGCTGCATAGTGTAATTAGTGTACACAAACATATCTTTCAACTGTCACAATATTTGCAGAATATAATCACTACTGCCCCATATAACTAGTCCTTGCTTAGGAGATGTTACCTGGAATGCAGTTTATTGGCAAATGCATTAGCAGAACACCTTGCTTCTAATGCATGAGCACACTATAACAATGTTCCCTGTAGTTGTGCCTTTGTACCACCATTTGGTAGGGCTTGGTCCAATGTCCCATGATAACAGGTTGAGAGCTATGTACGTGCAACATCATCTATACAACATTTGCAGTCACTGTATTCACAACTGAAATCTTAGATATGTAGAAGTATGTAGTAGTAGTCTGAGTAGTAATATTACCTGTGAAGGTATTAATGGTTTCTTTTTTCTTTCTCACCCCACCCCTTCTCTTTATTTATTACTTTAACTTTATTATTATGATTTGTAACTACCTCTCATGTTGGCTTTATGTATAATTTCACATTGCTTTGCTGTTAATATACTTTCATTTATGTTATTTACTGTTGTGTTCCTCATTATATTCCTTTATATTTCTTTCAATTAATCATGTTTATCTTCTATTATGTTAATACTACCATTTGTTTGGTTAAGTTTATTTTTACCTTATGTTTATATTTAACATACTACAGCACGACAGGGCAGGCCGGTTCCATGAGAGCCACCTACCTTGGCTCCCCCAGCAGTGGCAATGGGGCCCAGCACATCTGGGCCGCAGCCGCACCCCCTCTGCTACCCCTGCACTACCTGGGCTGTCGGGTATTTCTGCCCCACAGGCTAGGGTTGGTCTCCCCTCTGGGAGTGGAAGTGGAGATAGTGATTATGTCATCCATGAGGAACTACCAGGCATGGTGCTTGGACTGCTGCAGCTAACCCTCAGTGCACTCCCACACCAGATGGAGAGCATGCTGTCCATCCTGGTGGGGCATCCTCACCCCAGGCACCCATGCCAGTCACTGTCTCCACAGGAGCAGTGAAGGTACAGTGCTGACAGTCCCATGGTGAGGACTTGAGTCACACTGCTACCATGTCTGACGTCCATGGGACTGGGATTCCACAACACCTTCCCTGACCAAGGTGTTTACCCCCTCATGTCACACACCAACCCTGTCTGCTGTCTTGTCTGTCTGCAAAAGCTTCTTCACCTTCCCAACTTACCTCCCCCACACATACCTATGCCCCTTCCCCAACATTTCACCCTCATCTTAAAAAAAAAAAATAGGCAACCCCCCCGCAAAAAAAAATATAGATAGATATATATATTGTCCCATACATAGCTCTCCATTTTGCACATGTATCCACTGGACTCACTTAATTTGGTTCAATTGGTTTGACAATGCACTTATGTTGCCCTCACCCCTCCCTCTGGAGGTGACAGTCCAAATCATCTAAAAAAAGCTGTTAAGTGTACAGTTCTTGCTGTACAAGAAATGGATAGCTATGGTTCTTTCCTACATCCTTCCTGCACATACCTACCTGCCTTTCACTATGTTTATCCCCTGGCTTGCACCATCCCCCCTGCTTGCACCCCATTTCATCACTGTTCTTGCACATACCTACCTGCCTTTCACTATGTTTAAGTCTAATGTAGTATTTCTACTCAGCAATTCCACCCATCATATGAGAAAGGGAATGGATTCTACATTGAGGCCTTATATCTCCTTCAATAGTTGTGTGGAATTGCCTGATTACACTGCAAATTAGTTGTGTATGCTTCAGTTAGCATTAGTCAACCACAGACTGGTTCAGAGGCAATCACCTGCTAATGAGAACCATCTTAAAAAGGCAAACTCCTAGCCAGGGAAACCACTGTGTATGAGATTTCCTTTCTATTGTGAACTCATTGTCACAACACATATATATCTGTCTCTTTCAAAGAGGAGTACTGTACTCCATCAGGTATGTAACCATTTTGTTTCCAACATGATCCATATGTTTTAAATATACTTAGGGGGAATGGGGATTACATTAGCAAGCCTTTCTTAGAACTGTTCCAGTGACATGCCATCTGCAGCTGTGTAACACCTACAAAGGATGTAGACTACAACAGGGGTTTAATGCTATTAACTAGGGACACAGGTCCCCTGGATACTGACTTTTTGGCAGTTGTAATACTACACAGCTGTTCTGGCACTGAACTATAAATAAGAAGTTATGTACCTGCCATAACGTTCCATGTTAGTTGTCTTCTTCTCACCTTCTTTCTTGCTGGATGGGTTCGGAGCCGATCCTCGGCTCCGACTCGGCCAATACTAAAGCTCGAGAGCTAATTCCACCGGCTCGAGGCTCCCCTATATCCCACAATGCTAGGCGGTAACTCCTCAGATCTCGTTTGAAAGCTAGGCCAAGCAAGAAAAAACTCCATAACATGGAGAAAGGTAACCCACCTCTATAGGGCTGACTGTGAGGTGTCCTAAACCTAACAGAGGAAAAATATAGAGGTGGTAGAGCGTGGGAGAAAAGGATTGAAAGGTCACAAGACAATCTCCTCTAGGTCTGTCCAGGCTAGGGGGAAGGAGGGTGGGACGCAAGAAAGAAGGCGAGAAGAAGACAACTAACATGGAACGTTATGGTAGGTACATAACTTCTTAATGTTAAGTTGTCTATCTCGCCTTCATTCTTGCTGGATGGGACTGCGTCCCTAGCACCTTGTCCCGGATGGCCTATCGGAACAGACTCTTGAGAACAGTGGAACCAAAGTTGGCACGGTCTCTGGAGGCTATGTCCAACTTGTAATGAGAAATGAAGGTATGAGGGGAAGCCCAGGTGGCTGCTGAGCAAATAGAATCAATAGGAAGCCTATCCTGAAAAGCTATGGATGTGGCTACGGCCCTAGTAGAATGAGCTCTAGGCTTCGAGGGCAATTGTTGGTGCCTGATCTCATAAATAAAGGTAATCATAGAAGTAAGCCATCTAGAAAGTGACACTTTAGTGACTGGAAGGCCCATCTTGCCTTCCGCATATGAAATAAACAGTTGGTCTGATTTTCTAAACTGTTTAGTCCTGTCTAAATAATACCCAAGTTGGCGATGAACATCTAAACAGTGCAGTTTCTGTTCTGACCTGTTGCCATAGTTGGGGAAAAAAACTGTGAGATCAAGAGTTTGATTCAGATTTGCTTGAGAGGACACTTTGGGCAAAAAGGATGGATTGGTACGCAAGGATACTCTATCTCTGTGAAAAAGTAAATACGGGGGACGGCAGCATAGAGCATGGAGTTCCGATACCCTTCTAGCTGAAGTGATGGCTATTAGAAAAAGCGTTTTCCAAGACAACAACTTCATAGAGCATGAAGCCGCAGGTTCAAAGGGGGGTAGAATCAATGATGCTAGAACAAAGTTCAGATCCCATGGAGGAGGTGGATCCTTGATAGGGGGCTTAAGAAGAAAGACTCCTTTCAAAAAGGCTTTACAGAGTTTGTGAGACATATTAGTAGACTCTGACACACCCACATGAAAATTAGATATAGCCGCCAATTGAACTCTGATAGTAGAAGGAGAAGAGCCTGCTTGAAAAAGCTCAGCTAGGAAATCCAGAATGGACTGAATAGGTGCAGTAAAAGGATCTATTTCCCTGGACGCTGCCCAGAAGGAGAAACGTTTCCATTTGCTGCTATAAATCTTCCGGGTAGAAGACTTATGAGAAGCTATCAAAATATCTCTAACTGAGTGAGATATTAAGGGAAGCCTGGCTAAGGTTGGAATTGGAGGAACCACGCTGTGAGGTTCAGAGAAGAAAGGGATTGGTGCAGTTGACCCGATTGATGGGTCAAGAGATCTGGAACTGGGTCCAGATGCCATGGTTGCACCAAAAGGTAACGGTGAAGAAAGGGAAACCAAACCTGTCGAGGCCAATAAGGGGCAATGAGGATCATTGAGGCCTTCAGAGCGATGGCTTTCCGAATCAGCTGAGGTATCAGTGGGAAGGGGGGAAAGGCATACAGGAGTCCCAGAGGCCAATCGTGAACTAGAGTGCCTCTGATGGGATGACCTGGTAGGGGAAAGAGGGTGAAGAAATCGGGACACTTGCTGTTTTGGGGAGTGGCAAAAAGATCGCAGCAAGGTTGGCCCCAAGTTCAAAAAACTTCTTCCAACACTGATTTCTTCAGAGACCACTCGTGAGGCATGAGAATTGCTCTGCTCAATCTGTCTGCTATCACACTGGACTTGCCGGGAATGTGCGTTGCTATCAGGAAACACTGAGAAGAGATCGCCCATTGCCACAGTCTGAGTGCTTCTCGACATAAGGGGCAAGATTTGGTCCCGCCTTGCTTGTTGATGTACCACACTACGGACATATTGTCCGTCTGAATTGCTATAGTTCCCTTGGGAAGAGAGTCCTGAAGGGCTTGCAACGCTAAAAGCACTGCTCTCATCTCTAGAACATTTATGTGCAAGTGGCACTCGATCGGCTGCCATGTGCCCTGGACTGTCCTGCCCTGGTAATGCCCCCCCACCCGATCAGGAAGGCGTCCGTTGTCAGAGTTGCAGCCGGGGGCGGGGGAATGAAAGGTCTCCCTAGAAGAAGTTGGGGAGATGTGACCCACCAGGAAAGATGATTCCTGCATGACTGAGTTATGCTGATAGAGTGGGACATTGGCAGAAGTTGAAAAGACCACTGAGTGAAAAGCATCCACTGAAGAATCCTCATGTGGAAGCAGGCTAAGGGGAGGAGAGGAATAGCCGCCGCCATAATCCCTAGGACTTTAAACACCAGTCTGACCTTGATCCTGTTGTGTCGTAATAGAAGAAAAACCTGCTTGTGAATATCTGCTACTCTTTGTTCCGTGAGTCTGGCTGACAGACTGACTGTGTCTAATCTTGCGCCTATAAAGGTAATAGACTGACAAGGCGACAAGACAGACTTTTCGTAATTTACAGAAATGCCTAGAGTCTGACAGGATCATAAAGTGTAGTCTCTGGCTAAAAGAAGTAGATGCCTGGTGGTGGCAGTCAGGAGCCAGTCGTCTAAGTACGGAAATACCTGGAATCCCTGGCCCCTCAAATGAGCGGCGACCACTGCCATGCATTTGAACACTCGGGGGGCTGTAGTGAGACCAAAGGGCAGGGCCCTGAACTGAAAATGATTGGCTCCTAGCCTGAAGCGGAGAAATCTCCTGGATCGACTGCTCATTTTGATGTGATAGTACACATCCTGGAGATCTATGGAGCACATCCAGTTGTCCTGACCCAGAAAGGGCAGGATGGACTGCAGCATGATCATCCGAAATTTTGTTTTCTTGACAAACTTGTTCAAGTTGCTGAGATCCAAAATGGGTCTCCAGTCCCCTGTCTTCTTTGGAACCAAAAATAATTTGGAGTAGATTCCGGATCCTTGTTGGTCTGCTGGAACTGGTTGAATGGCTCTTTTTGCTAGCCTAGCAGCTTTGAAATTTCTAGTGCTGCTTGCTCCCTTTGACTGGGGGGAACGTCTGGAAGGGAGCTTCTGGATTGTTTTGGGATGTGAATGAATGGAATTCTGTAGCCTTCGGATATGATACACTGTACCCACTTGTCTTGAGTAAGGGAAAGCCAGGCTTTTGGGTACAGAGATAGTCTTCCCCCGACTGCCTCTGAAGGTGGACAGTCGGGCAGCCCCTCAGGGGTGCTGAAAGGGTTTGTCAGAGAAAGTTTCTCGACTACCCTGATTTTGCGGGCCCCCTCTGCCTCTAGGATGGCGTCTATTATTATTGTTCCCCCCTCTGCCTCTAGAGGGGAAACGATTCTGTGTGTCTGGTAAGACTCCCTGTGGTTGTTTGCGGAACCACATCTTTCCCCCCTTCTGACCCTTGGGGTAAGGCCTACAAGGAATAGAAAAACGGACTCCGATGGCAGAAAGAGTCTTACCTTCTACCTCGCACCTTGTCAGAGTATCCTTCACTTGTGGACCAAAGAGAAATGATCCATCAAAAGGGGAGTTAGTGAAGGATGCCTTGAAAGAATCCGCAAAGCTACATAGCCGCATCCAGGCATGGCGGCGTAAGGCCACCCCTGTACCTGCGGCCCTGCTCACTCCATCAGCCGCATACGAAATCAGGCGCATGGAGGAGTTGACTACTGAGTTAAGGGTAGCCAGCTGGGAGTTCATCCTATCTTGAAACCCCACAGCTGATGGGTCCTTCAACACTTCACTCATATCCTTGAGCAAGTCACTTTGGAGACGAGTGAAATGACACAGGTAATTCAGCGAACACATAGAAAAGGTCGCTGATGAGAACATCCGCTTACCGTACCTGTCCATGGTCCTAGATTCCTTATTAGGAGGATGAACAGGTATCGAAGGATCCGCTAGTTCCTTCTTGGTGGCTGCAGCCACCACCATGGCATCCACAGAGACACCTTTGGACAAAAACTCCTTGTCTTTGGGGGCAGTGATAAATTTGGCTGGCCTCCTAGGGGTGGGTTCCACCGAGTCAGGAGCCGCCCAAGCCTTCCTCGCCACCACTTCCATGAGGGGGTCAAAGGGAGGGGACACCCAAGAGGTGGAAGGTAGAGAACCAAATGCCTCAAGGTACACTGATTCGTCCTCTGAAGGGTTAAGGGCTGGCCAATTCCCCCTCTGTTTCAAGATTTCGAGTATGTCTGCAAAGGAGACATCTTCAGAGGGGGAACGAGGGGAACCCTCAGAATCCTCCAAATCAGTGTCAGAGGTGACAGACTCAGGGGAGTCAATGTGCTTCCTCTTGCACTGTCTCTTCCTAGGGGGTTCTCCTGCAAGGTCAGGAGAGGCCTCAGAAGAGGAGGAAATTCCCACTGGGGATACTTGAGGCGCAGATTCTCTACGGTCCGAAGCAAGGGGGTGAGAAGAAATCACCGCAGGCACTGTGGAGGGAGGGGCTGATGGAGCCGACTGTGGAGTAGAACCAGGTTCTAACACACTCCGCATGACCTCAAAGGCACCCCTGTCAGGCAGGGCCAGAGGTCTCCGCTCCGAAGAGCCAAAAACCTCCCCTGGCACTGACAAGGATGGCTACGAAGCCGATGTCGGAGCCAAACTAACCAGCGCCGAAGCACCGAGAGGGAGAGCGGGGTCGGACAAGGGTCCGATGCCACTCGCCCCCTCGGAGCAGACGAGGGAAGTCCGGCGCTGAGATCCCTCCAAAGAGGAAATCGGAGCAGACGACGGCGCCGAAAGGAAAGGTATCGGTTCCGACGCTCCCACAGTCTCGGCTCCGAGCAGCACCGGCTCCGAACTCAAGAGAGTCGGAGGAGGAATATCTAATGGAACGGGGGTAGCCATCGACTGTTGAGTCGGGCTGTGTAACATCTGGGCCAGTGCCTCGGACTTAAGAAGTCTACTCACCACCCTCTGCAAATCATGGTCCGAAAGTCTGGAGGACCTAGAGGAGTGAGACCTATGGCTCCGTTCAGACAAGAGCGGTGACGCTGGAGCCAAATGAACGGAGCCGATAGAAGGAGACCTGGATCCCTTTGTAGTAGTTGGTTCCAACAAGGGTATTGGAACCGACTTTGACTTGTCTATCTCGGCTCCAGCCAGAGCCGAGGACACGGTGTGTGTGGCAGGTCTAAGATCATCAGCTCCGGCCGGAGCCGATGTCTGAACCGTATGAACGGTCTTTGAACCTCCGGAGGACGGCTCAGACACTGGAGCCGACTGCCTGGAGGGCTTAGAGGGTTTCCCCGACAGAGACTGGGTCGGGGGACCCTCGGGCTTCAATAAGCCCCTCAAGATCAATTTGTTTTTACGTTCCTGCAGGACTCTAGGGCTGAAACCGTGACAGACAGCACAAGAGTCCTGCAGGTGTAAAGGTCCCAGGCAATACACACAAGAAGTGTGACCGTCTGTCAGAGACATCTTCTGACAGCACGAGTCACACTTCTTAAAGCCTGAGACCTTCGATTCTTTAGACATATCTAAAGAGACAACACTAGTGCAATCACTCACACAAACACACAGATTACACTAAAATTTAAATTAAACTAACTAATTTAACAAAGATCCTGACAGAAAAAAACACACTCACTCCAACTACTAGGAGGGGTGGGAAGGGGCCTAAGGGAAAAATCCCTTGGAAAATTTTTTTGGAAAGGGAAGATATTTGTAAGGGAGTGCTAACAAACTAAGTAACTAACTAATTGCTATAGAAAAACTAACTTAAAGGGGTTCCAAGTTTGACTAGAACTATAGAAATTTAACTAACCTGCAGAGCCGGTTGGAAAAGCACCTCGTCAGCTAAGCGGCAAACAAGATCTGAGGAGTTACCGCCTAGCATTGTGGGATATGGGGGAGCCTCGAGCTGGTGGAATTAGCTCTCGAGCTTTAGTATTGGCCGAGTCGGAGCTGAGGATCGGCTCCGAACCTATCCAGCAAGAATGAAGGCGAGATAGACAACTTAACATTATATGTTATGGGGGGGCTTTCCTGCTATGGGCCACACTACAAGTGGATTCCTGGGTTGGGTGTGTGATCTTATGTGACTATCTGTCATGGAACAAGCAGGTGTAGCTCACTATTGCCACTGTCCTAGTTGCCTCCACACCCTTTGCAAGATTGCCACACTGTTCCATATGAGCTGTGTAATCAAGCAGGGAATACTGATAGCCTTCTTTAATTGCACTTATGTGATCCTGCCATGTCTTCTCATTATTTTGCATTCCAGATGATAACATGCACCCCAGATGTCAGCCACCTTTCACTGAGGTGGAAAACAACCTCATAATTGAGTCATTACGACAACAATACCAAGTCCTGCTGTCCAGAGGGAGGGAAAATAGGTAGCAGCGACAAGCCTTGTGGGACGACCTTGTCCATAACATAAAAGCTGTGGGGCATTAGAATCACACATATGAGCAGGTGCAACACCATGCCACAGATATGATCCACTCAGCCCATAGAAAGGCAGTGGACATGGCCAGGGATCATCAGGTCACCGATGGTGGGCCTGCAGCAAAACAACCTCTTGACAGCCACTACGGAATTCCTGGTGAACCTTGCAACACAGGAAAGCTCACAGGACAGCTACCACGCTTCCATCACACCATACGTTGTGGATATGGGTGCCACCATTTCCACCCAAGAGGAACATCCAGGTATGTTTAGTTCGGTCAGCATCAGAATACTGTAGCATGTAGCATGTCAGGCTGTACATAGATTAACGTGAGTGTCAGGTGTTTTATGGGATGAGGGGAAGTAGGTTACCTGCAGTTTTAAGTTTAGAGATAGTGACCCACATACCTCTTATCATAGCAGCTATTGTAACTGGGGGATATTTGGATGTACTACCAGCGTTATATTGTAACATCTGGTGCTGTTTACATTACCTCTCCCTCAACTGTTTTTCAGGACCTTCAGAAATAGGAAGAAGCCATGCCCTTGCCACTAGTAAGCACAAAATATTTTTGTCACAGATGTAGACTTACTTCAAGGTATTAGCTAAAGTGTCATTCCAGACCTACTGGCTGGATACATGTACTGTCTGCATGATTCAAAATGTTCTGACTGTACACACTGTGGTCATACCTAGGCCTTGTAGGTGTGACCACAGTGATTGATTTCCCAGTACTGACCGAACTTATCAGATGGCCATACTTGTAAACTGATCAGAGCGCTGCAGAATGTCAACAGTGTAAATAATTTATGTATTGCTCATGACAGTCTGGTTTAAACAGCTGCTATTCTAAAATATTTACAAATATGGGTTAGAAATTAATGACCTCAGGTCCTACTATCTCAGACTGTGGGTTGTACAAGTCTGTAATAGTGACAGCAGTATATACAGCTTAACATATATTGAAACACAGTACTGCAGAGTACAGTAGTGCAGGTATTAACGTGATGCTTTCCCAGTTATATCACAGGTGACCTGGGAGGTTGGCCATTGTCCTCTTCACAACCTGAAGTCATTGTCTCTTCAGACTCTGATGATGGTGGCCAAAGTGAGGCACAGCTGGAGTTTGCAAGGGCTGAATCTGTCACAGAGGATTACATCCCTCGTCTGCCCTCATTATCACCATATACAGTCGGTATGCATACACATACCCAGTCCCCTGAGGCCACAGATATTGGATAGTTGGAGGGTGGGGACATTGAACAGGGAAGTGTGACTACTGTGGCTGCAGCTTACCTCTCAACCTCTTAGAGCTAGAAATCTGGACAAAGCCATAAATAAAAGTGGTACAAAGGCCCAAAAATAGGGACAGGTTTTAAATATTGCTCTTACAAACTTAGGAAGTTGATAGAATAACAGGTTTTGTATTAACATTAATTTTTTAAAGGATATGAAGTCTGAAACTCAAATGTCTGCCATTATTTTCTAACTTCAGAATATTTACCACTAATTTGCGCATCTATAAACAACATCATGATTATGCTGCTAAACGCTAGCAATGTCACCACTAAACTCCATTTAGTGGAAGCTGCCCCTACCTTCGAAGATGCAGACATTTTTGCAGTCACAGACACCTGGGTCAAGGCTATGGACAGCACTGCAGCTGTACCAGGCTACACCTCTTTCCACATGTTCAGACCTCAAATTTAAAGTGTGCAAAGTAACGGAGGTGGTGCATCCATATTCATTAAGGACAGATGTACATCCAGATTGGTTAGACAGTTCCCTGGAGAAACTGCAGGTGCTGTTGACTGCTTCTGGGGCAGCTAATCAAGCCACTACCAGCTACAGGAGCAACTCCATGAATCAGGACACCCACTGTGCTTAAAAGGATCTGCTTGAGTCTATCGGGACACATCAAAATAAGATGGTTTTGGTTGTCTTTAACTACCCACTAACTGGGTAGATTACTCATACTCAAACTCACTTGCCCAGAGGTTAGGTGGCTTCCTTAAGTACAATGCCCTGGACCAGTGGGTTGGCATCCACACAAGGGGAGACAACATACTGGATCAGGTGCTTACCAATATGGGTGACCACTGTAGCTCCTCCACTGCGAGGTCCTCCCTGGTGAGATCTGACCACAAATTGGTCTCATTCAAATTAAGTATCACACCAGACCCCCCCCCTTGCAGCATATAAAATAATAAAGTTCAACAAAGCAGATTATAACCTACTATGGGATGGTATACATAGCTTGACTACATCACGCCCCTCAGATAGAACAGGCAGCTATGCCAAGATGTACACCAATGTTTTATACAAGCACCTGTACAACTACAATGACTTGCCTGTACCTGACAGGGCAAAACAAGCTCCTGATGGCACAGCAGACCTGCCTGGTGGACAACTGCCATTAGCAGGCTTTACAATAAGAGGTAAACATTGGTGTCTCACATTAGGAGGGAAGGAGCCCCCTAAAATGGTGACATTCCCTCCTCAGCTTAAACAGGCAAATAAGTGTTATTGCGAAGTCCTGCAAAATAAAGTATGGGGCTAAATTAGCCTCCTCCACAAAGGACAACCACAAGGCATTGTGCAGTTACATGTGTAACGTAAAAGGAAAGGCCCACACTGTCGCCAAACTCGTACATAAGGATACTACATATAATGAGCCTGTAGACATAAGCTAACCTTTTGGCCAACAGGTTCTGTGACACCTGCACTCCCCTGTCCCCAACACATGTACACCATGACATCCCTACCCATCCCATACCTTGTATCTCTAAACATCAGGTACTAAATGGTCTCTCTAAGGTGACAAACACAGCATCTATTGCACCTGCTAACATCCCAGGCTGCATCCTACATGGTATCCAACATGGTTTACCAACACCATTGGAAACTTTGCAATCATAGTGTGACCACCGGCTGCATCCCAGCTGACTGGAAATCAGCCACTGTTATCCCCCTGCACAGAGGTGGTGCATCCACTGACCATAAGACTAGCCATATCTGTAAGGCCAAGGGGCAACTCATCATGAAGCGTATCAACAAAGATATAGCAATCTAAAAACACTTGAGCCTACACTGCCTGGATCTGTGATACGGAGATTATGCCTGTTAAACCTGGTGGGTATGTACGAGGCAGTCACCAATGACCCGGATGAGGGGACATCTGTGCATACAACCACCTGGACTTAGCCAAGTTTTTTGACACTATCCCCCACTCAGGCATCATTGACAAACGCACCCAGCTGGCCATCAACAGTAACATCATTAGAGGGGTCACTAACTGGCTCACTGATTACACTCATATAGTCAGAATAGGGGTAATCACCTCCAGTAGCAGAGTTGTAACAATTGGTGTTCCACAGGGTTCAGTCCTGGGTCCTCTAAGGTTTAGAATCCATTTATCCAATGTACAAACACAAGCTGAATGTCTGTGGCTGACCAGGTTTGCTGATGCCTGAAAACTGGGAGCAGTCATAGACTCTCCAAATTATGTCAACATTCTACAAGAGGGTCATACATGATCAAATGATTGTTGACACAATCATGGCATTAAACTCCATGCAAACATATGTACTATCATTCCTTTCGGTACCAGCAATGACCCTGCTATGTAGCACATCAATAGCAACACCTTAAGTACATACTCAGGGGTGAGAGACCTGGGCACACAGGTTTACACCTACCTTACCTTAGATCACAATGTCTCCACAGTGGTGAGAAGGGCATTATATCTTGCTCATGTCATAACTGAGGGCACGATCACCCAAATATGAATTAGTTATAACTTCCATGTACTCTTCCCTCATCAGGCCACTATGCGAGTGCAATGGCCATTTTATTAAGTACGTTTCAGCATCTGTCCTATGGGGATCATCTGAAATCAGTGTAACTTTATTCTGTGTCATACAGACTACTCAGAGGTGATCTCTGCCTTGCATATGAGGCAATCTGTGACACTGCTTTATTGGTAATGCTGCATATTCATAAGTCAAATGATACACTGATTACTCGCTGTAAGGAGCTTAACCTGGTATGTGACATCAATAAAACAAGCTGGAGGGAGAGATATGTCTACCAAGGTTTAACAAACCCTTGCAACAGACTCCCACTTAATGTCAAACAGAGCACCTCAATGACCCTCTTCAGATGCAATCTGTACAATTAGATGGGTGACCATAAGTTCACTATGGGGAATCTGCCTGTGTCTCCCTTGGACAGGGGAAAAACGTGCTGATCATGTAAATAAGGGTAAGAACTTGGCTAGGATTATAAGGGCCCTAGGGTCATTAGCATATTAAACTCCAATGATCCTATGATCCCATCAGCTGATGTAAAATGCTCTGACTGACATCCACATGCACCAACTTGGCTACAGCGAGAATGGTATCACTACCAATTAATGTTTACAGGACACTGCAGAACACACACAATCCAACTTTGCTACAATGAGATTAGAACCCCTCCCTCTGCTAGATGACATATGCAGTCCTTGTGTAGGACAGGAGTTTGGAGGTTTGCGTCAACTGCAAGGGCCAAAAAATGTATATCCATTGCAGTTTAGAAGTCAGTGAGGGATCCACACTTACTCTGTAGAGGGGATGCACATACACACACAAACACAAACACAGCAAGTGGGCTGGAGTGAGATTAGAACCTCTACCCATCTGTGCTGGAGTGAGATTAGAACCTCTACCTAGCTAGTCTTACAAACTACAGCTCAAAGTACTTAACGTATGCATAGCAGCTTAAGTCAGACATTAAGGTGGCTGCTGGTAGCCTTATGGTAGATGACATCTGCAGATTCATGTGACTCATATGTCTACACATTCAGACTTTATTCGTTTGTCCCACATTTATAATTTCAAATAGCAAGATGTTCACACTGTCCTTAATCATAATATGCAATGTCCATCACCTGTTCTACCCTTAAACATGCTTAGGGTTTCGCAAACGTATGATAATTCCATTAGGTATTAAATAAAGCTAATGTTCATTATGCATACATATCAACGCTTGTAATAAATTATGTTATTACCTAATCATATCACATACACTCCTGTCTTTTATATACAAAAGTCTATTCTCCTAAGAGATATAGACCTTCACTACAAGAATGAGTTGCAGTCGTTAATAGATGTAGATAGCCAAACTGAAAATCACAAGGCACAAACGAGTACCAGTTCTGAAGCATGCTTTAGACTGATATATTTCTATTTATGTCCAGAAGCCCCTATTGCCATAAATTAAATTACAGAAAAAAGTTCCCTTTACAACGTATAGGAGCACAGCAGTTTATAAATCCACCATGTAGGAGATAATGTCTTAGTCCAATATTAATCCATGATGCTGGAAGCCATTCAAATGCTTTCTGCTAGACAATTTCCCATTCATTAAGGATCTTCCACATGCATGTACACTTTTATGCAGATATATCGTTAGTCCAAACCATAGTGTTAACATCCACTATCACAAGATATCAGTATGAGCAGATTTCGTTGTTATTCCACTAAGCAGTTCCAGTTTTTAGGAAACGCCAAGTCAATGAACTATTTTATGCAAATACTTCAGTGCCCATTCACCAACTGAAAAAATGTCATAATTTCAAACCAGTCCAACCGTATTTATTGATATTACGAAATGCAAAAGCCCTTAAATGCGATACATTCAGCATAGTTATCTGGTCAAAAAAAATACATGTCACACTCCTCCAAAATGGTCTCAGCCTTCTAATAGTGCCAGTATCTGAACAATATATATATATATATATATATATATATATATATATATATATATATATCCGAATATTTAACCAAAAGTACTTACTGAAGCCCTTAAATGCGAAACATTCAGTGTAGTTATCTGATCCAAAGAAGATATGTCACAATCCTTCAAAACAATTTCTGCCTTCTAATGGCGCCAGTAACTGAACCATATATATCCGAATATTAATATTTAACCAAAAGTACTTGCGGGAGGATAGCTCAATGCATATAGAGTATATACAAACAGTTACGCTCTGCTCCCTAGGCTCAATCCTTGACCAGACCATTAGATTTAAGGAAAGGGGTTACAAAGCAGGATATATTTTACAAGCTAAGAATAAGGTAAATAATACTGAGAGAGAAAATCTCCTACAATATAAAAGTCAGGTAAAGATAGGCAAGAAAGTACCTTAAAGTTTGTTACGACCTTCAGTAGGAACACTGGGGCATTAATGGACAGTGTGCAGCATAATTGGTATAGTCTAATGCCGGACAGTAAACTTTCTGGAATAATAGGGAATAGATGCCAATTTTCCTTTAGAAAAGGAAAAAAATTTAGCGTCTCACTTTAACCATTATAAGCAAGGGCCCTATAAGCTAAAAGAAAGTTTACAAAGTACACTTGAGGGACAGATTGCTATAGGCTGCTTTCCCTCTGGTCACTGTACATATTGTCCGAGAATATTGAAAACAAAAAGTTTCAGCAGTAAGAACACTAGTCACGTATATGATATTCCCTTTTTTGCTAATTGTAATTCAGACTGGGTTATATACCTTGCAGTCTGTAAATGTTCTGCCTTCTATATATGTCATACTTCAAGACCAGTAAAATACAGGATATCAGAACATTTCAGTACATTAAACACCAAATAAATACCAATGCATTGTATAAACATACTATGTCACATAGAAATGCATCATTTCATTTTACTATAATTTATCAGATCCTAGGCACTAAATCCAATAAATCTGGCTGGCATGAATTATTAAAAACAAAAGAGAAGAAATGGATAATTATTTTAGGAGGGCTATTTGCACCTGGTTTAAATGAACATCTTTAATTGGTCACGCTTACTCTATTTAAAGGATGAGTTGATTGTATATTAGTACACTGAAGGCTATGTAGGATACTAGCTGAAACCAGTCTGTTTAGCTTATTCTTGATTTATACAGTTCTAATGTCTATGTGTTTATATTAATACATACATAATAGTTGTTGCCACATTCTGCTGGTCGGTTTTTTGAATTTGCCTCTGGAATTGTATGACCTTGCAGATGCCATACTTGCAGAGAAACATTGGGACTAGATGACATCTGCAGATCTTGTGTAAGACATGAGTTTGGAGGCCTTTGTCAACTGCAAGGGCCAAAGAGTGCATAACCATTGCAGATTGGAAGTCAGTGGGGGATCCACACATGTTTTGCAGGGGGATGCACATACACAAACACAGCAAGTGGATTGGAGTGAGATCAGAACCCCTCCTCACATCAGAGTACTTAATGCAGGCACCATGGCTCAAGTCTGTTTTATAAATGACTGTAGGTGAACGACTTGCATAGAACACACACAAGGTGGGTGTTAACAGCGTGTGTGGTCTGCAGAGTCACAGTGCTTCTAACTATCTGCATCTAGCAGCCTAGCAGTCAGACAACTGCTTTATATCCTATTATATATTATATTTATTATATTATATATTATTATATTTTGTAGCCATTTTGGCCATATTTATCTGTTTGCATTTGGATAGGCAAGCCTGTGACAAAAACAATTTGCCCTGTCGATGTGTGAGTACACAAAGTCATACATTAAACAACTTGTTCACTTGTTGGTGTGTGTGTGGTGACATCCAGCAGGCACTGGGGAATGTAAGTAAGTGCATTATCTATTGTTATCATAGGATCACAGGAGATTACTAGGCTACTGGCCCTGGGGCCCTTACAAGCCTAGCCAAAAGTTTAACCCCAAAATAGAAACCTCAGTCAGCACCTGTCACCCCTGTCAATGAGGGACAAAGGTGGAACCCCTGGGACAAACTTGTGGTTTCTATCCACTCATCAAGGCTGTGCTTGAAGAGGGTCAGCGATGTACTCTGTTTGACATGTATGGGAAGTCTATTCCAGAGATGGGGCAGCCTTGGAAGACAAGCCTGTCCCTCCAGCTGGTTTTGTTGATGGCAAATATTAGATTTAGGCCTATCGAGTGGGTAATGTGCGAGGAGTTAGACTTATGAATATGAAGCATCTCTAGTCTTTGCATAAGATTCTACTGCTTATAAGGTAATTTGCTTTCCACGAACTTTCCCTGTTTGCACGTGCTTGTGCACTGCTAAGCGATGCTTACTGAATCTAAAATTGTCCATGCTTGTTTATGCATCTCGACACGATGCATACATCCAAAAAAAATTGTGTAAGCTTTACTGAATTCCCACCAATGTTTAAAAGTGCACTTAATTAAGTTTGTGTAAATATTAAATATAATAATGGCAGGGGGGGTTAATTGTAACCTTAGGAATAAAAAAAGCACTGTGATGTTAAAATAATTACAGAAATTATGAGGAGTGGACAACTAAAAATATGGGAGAACAAACACTGGACCTTTACAAGAACAGAAATAAAGATGGAAACTGATTACTTTTTAATATCAGAAAGTTTAAAAATTAATCAAAAAAGGAATAAAATATATTGGATTTTCTGATCATTTGGCTATTTGGATAAAAATTCATGAAAATGAGGACTATATTAAAATAGGAAAATAAATAAAAAAAAACTGATAAAAATAATTAAATATAGGAGAGAGAAAAGAGCTTATAGAATTATGGAAACAGCATATTAGTATGAGCCCTTTCTATGAAAATTAGACCATTTGGTGGATTCAATTTAAAAATAAGTATAAAAAGGTATTTTAGAATGTGTAGAAGAGAAAAGGAAAAGAGAAAAATAGAATACAGAGTATAAGTAAAGAACTTTTTAATGGTTTAGTAGAAAAGGATAGAATCTTATATGAAAAAGAAACAGAAATATATAAGCA
Organism: Protopterus annectens; assembly: GCF_019279795.1. NCBI lineage: Eukaryota > Metazoa > Chordata > Ceratodontiformes > Protopteridae > Protopterus > Protopterus annectens. The sequence goes on along the minus strand of NC_056744.1, from coordinate 908,335,221 downwards.
AAAATACTGCATACAAGGAAAACAGAGAAACTATCAATATATTTATCTAAAATAATGAAAGAAAAAATATAATAAGAGAATTAAAAATAAAGAAGGGAAACAAGTTAAGATGTAAGAAGGAATATATGAAATAAAGGCTCTAGGGAGCACCCCTGCATTACCAGGCTATAACTCATACCACACTGTTTGGCCATCTAACCTGGACCAGAACACCAAAGGCGGAGAAGTGTCCATATTCATTAAGGAAATCCACACCTCCAGGCTAGATGTGCAGCATAATGCATCCGAGATTATCCAAGTGCAACTAACTCTGGGCAAAACTGCCATCCTAATTGTAGCTTGCTACAGATCCCCCACCATGCCCCAAGTATCCCACTCCTCTTTTCTTGATATACTGGAAAATATTAGGGTTCATCCAAACACCCTAATAATGGGTGATTTCAACTACCCCACCATTAACTGGGAAGACTACTTATGTACCAACTCCTTTGCACACCGCTTTCTGGAATTCATAAATTCCAATGCCCTGGATCAACTTATCCACACACCCCCAGGGGCAACAATATCCTAGACCTAGTCATTACCAACATGAGTTCCACACCTGAAGCCAACTCCTCACTGGTCAAATCCAACCATAACCTAATCACCCTAGATATCCGCATCCCGCCCCCACCCACCATTAAGGAAACCACGGTAAAAAATTTCTGCAAAGCCAACTTCATGCATCTTAAGACAGAAGTGGCAAACTTCATGACATCCATGCAGATGTACAATACAGTTACGACTGCTGAATCCTACACAAATGCACTCTATAAGCACTTACATGAGTGCATGGATCGTGCTATCCCAAACAGAACCAAGACGCTATCCTCCAAAAAAAGGAAGCCAATATGGTGGTCCCATGCCATAAACAAACTCTACAACATTAGGAAGAAACTGTTGCAAAAGAAAGCAAAATCCCATGAGTGGAGGAGCTCCCTGGTCAGCCTCAGTAAGAAGCCGAGATCCCTTATAAGATCCTCCAAAGGTAGCTACGAAAACAAAATCACCACTGAGTCTAAGGGCAGCCACAAAGCATTCTATAGCTATGTCAAGAATCTCAATGGTAACACCCAGATCTGCTCTGAGTTACAGCACAATGGCACGAAAATTACAAAACCAACTGATATTGCCAACATCCTAGCAGATAGGTTCAGTGCTAACTTTACCCCCCTCTCACCCCCAAAAGAGCCCATATCTATACAGGAAGAATGCAGAATCCCTGTAATCGCATCCATACAGGTAAAAGCTGCACTCTCTAAAACCAAAAACACAGCATCCATGGGACCAGACAACATCCCAGGCTGCGTTTTACACGAACTTCAGAACGAAATGGCTCCCCACCTAAGCACCATGTTCAATCATAGTCTTACATCAGGCTTTGTGCCAACTGAATGATGCACAGCAACAGTTATTCCACTCCACAAAGGGGGAGCCACCACTGATCCTGGGAACTATCTCCCTATTAGCCTGACGAGCCTAGTCTGCAAGGCCATGGAACTTATCATCATGGAATTCAAAGACATTGGTAACCTCCAAACTCTGAACCCCACCAAGTTCGGGTTTGTGAAAGGCAGATCATGCCTTCTGAACCTGATTGACTTCTTTGAGGCAGTCACCAAAGCCGAAGACGAGAGTAAGGTGGTTCACACAGCCTATCTTGACCTTGCCAAAGCTTTCGACACCATCCCTCATTCTGGAATTACAGCTAAACTCACTAAACCAGGTATAAATCCCTATGTCACAAGATGGGTTGCCAACTGGCTCACTGACACAACCCACACTGTAAAAGTTGCAGACTCCAAATATGACTTCAAACCAGTGACAAGTGGAGTACCACGGGGTTCAGTCCTGGGAACTCTCCTGTTTGGTATGTACTTCTCTGAAGTACAGGCTAACATAGAAGGCCTCTGGCTAACGAATTTCGCAGATAACTGCAAACTAGGTGCCATAGTCGAGTCTCCAAATGATGTGGACATGCTACAGAAGGGCCTCACTGAGACAGATGACTGGTGTCAGAGGCATGGCCTCAAGCTCAATGCCAAAAAGTTAATTGACATCCCCTTTGGTAAAAACTCTGTACCCATGAACTACCACATAAACGGCAGTCTACTTAACGCTGAATGTGTGATAAGATACCTTGGGACCCAGATGGACAGTAGTCTCTCCTTTGATAATCACATCGCCACAGTAGTCAGGAAATCCTTCTGTATGGTACACCTCATCATAAAAGGGTTCTCATCCAGGAAAAAAAGAGGTCATTGTTCCCCTCTACTCAGCACTCATTAGACCCATTATAGAGTACAAAGCCCCTTTTGGAATGTACCTCAAAAGACATCTGCAGCAGCTGGAAAGGCCACAGAAGTACCTCACAAAGAGGATTACTGGCCTCAAACAGATGCCCTATATTGACAGTCTCAAAAAACTCCAGCTTTACTCTGTAGCATATCGCCTACTCCAAGGAGATCTCTACCTAATATATAAAGCTAAGTTAAACCCAGAGCAGTTGGACATGCTACACCTAAAGAAATCCCAATCCTTCCGAGCTACACGCTCTAGGGACCTAAACCTTGTCACCACAACAGGACATGCTGGAGGGATAGATTCCTGTCCCAGAGACTTCTTATACTCTGGACCAAGCTACCCATCTATGTCAAGCAAAGTTCCTCATTAGCACTCTTCAAGAAAAATCTTGATGAGTGGATGGGAAATAGGAAATATACCCTGGGGATCACTTCTGTGGCTCTGCTCGGCAGAGGCAAAGAAAATTGACTTTTTGGATGGCGTGAGCCAGGGAACCTTGTTGGCTAGCCTTAGGCCCTTGGGCGATAGCCTAGTACCTACCTATGAACCAATGAATTAAGAGGTCTGTACTAGATTTACATAGTAAAAAAGAAGTGGACATAGAATAGATTTATAATGGTGAGAGATTTAATAAAGAAGACTGAACATTTAGAGAAAAAAATAAATATAAATGAGTTGAATGAGATTATAAAAGATATTAACATAAATTCAGCCACTGGATTAGATGGAATTTAATATAATGTATATAAAGAAATGGAAGATTGGACAAAAATGCTATTTATCCAAGTTATGAATGAATGGATAGAAACCAGGATTAAGGACAACAAAATTTGTACAGGGTTTTTAAAATTTATGTTTAAGAAAGGAAATAAAGAGGAGATAAAAAAATTTGAGCCCTCTAACATTAAATAATACAGACTATAACATTTTTATAAGAATAACAGCTAAAAGAGTACAATGTAAAACGGAAAGGTTATATGATCAAAATTTGTTTGGAAGAAAAGGAAAAGGAAGTCATGATTTGTTGTGGTTAATAAGAGAAGCAATTGATGACATTATTATTAAAAACGTAGAAGTAAAGGTTATGATAGGTGATGTAAGTAAGGCTTATGACAACATTCAATATGAATCATTATGGAGAATTTTGCAGGCATGTAACATAAGTGACAAAATATTACATATTTTTAAAATCAATATATGAAAACATTATGCGAAATTAAACATGAATGGTTGGATTGGGGAAGATGTGAAAAAAAGAGTGTGGAATAAAACAAGGATGTCCAGCCAGCAGTGTAATATTTTCATTAGTCATGAATGCAGTAGTTAGGGAAATAAATAAAGTGACAAGTAATGGTGGATATAAATTGATGACGGAGGTACAAATACTGATAATGCATACTTATGCTGATGACACTGTAAGAACTGCTAAAAATAAATTATGGATGGAAGAAATAAATGAAAAATTAAGTATAATATTAAAGAAACCTGGTATAACTATAAATAAAGAGAAAAATAAAGGATTTGGTGATGAAGCATTTTTTTGGCCAATCTTCCATAGGAGATGTAGAGTATAATGAAAAGTGTATAGACATATTGGGTACAGTATTTGGTAGATGTGAATATAAACATGACCAATGGCAGATCATTATTAAATGAATCAAAGATATGATTGCTTTCTGGAAAACATTTAGATTCTCATATAGAAAGAAAGCATATTTGATAAATACTATAATATTGGGTAAAGCAGTCTATGTTGCAAACATTTACACGATACTGATGAAGTATGGAAAAGAAATTATGATGATAATACTTTCATTCATCTGGGGGTCGAGACTGAATCCTGTAAAGCGAGGAATTTTATATACGAAAGAAGAGCAGGTTGAGCTGGGATTCATAAACCCAATTGTATGTGCAACTTCTTTAAATATGTAAAAGTATTAAAAGGAGTTACGAAAGATAAAAAAATAGTGTAAACAATAATATATTGTAAAAGGAAGGAATGGGAATGAAAAATACAAGTAAACGTGTTATTAATGAAGAAATGAAAGAATTTCATAGTAAAATTGTATGATGGAAACTAGAAAGGAATGGTATGTTAATATTATGAAATCATTTTACTTTGTTAATCCGTGGAAAGAGTTAGAAATAAGTAAGAAAAAAGCAATAATGATAAGATATAAAAATTATAAAAGAATTAAAGATTGTAATGAGTTTTGTGGAGGTTGTCCAATGGTAAATTTCTAGTAAAAGCAAATATGGCATACAAAAGTAAACATAAAAAATATGTAATAAGTGTAAAGAGTTTGAAACTATATAACATGTATTTTTAAAACATGATAGAATTCATGAGTTGTGGAAAGAAGTATGTAAACATGATTTGGTTAAAGATTACCCTGAAATTTGAAATGTTAAATATGGACATGATAGAATACGGTTATTATGGAAGAAGATCTCAAGAAAAAACAAAGAAAATGGAGAGATATATTTTATGTAACACTGACAATATGGAACGAGAGACTTAATGAGATCAAATACAGTGGAAAATGGACACTGAGAAAAACATTGGAGAAAATATGGTTTTGGTTGTAGGTAAAAGGGGTGGGGGGAATACTTAAAAGTTGATGATGAATTGAGTGATGTTCTTCATGTAAATAATGTAAATAATATGAAATGTATGAATGTTTACAAATAAAAAAACCCTACTCTTTTGGATAGGTGCCACAGGATCTTTTACATCCACCCAATTTACCACCAACTCAGACAGATGGGGCCTCGGTTTAATGTCTAATCCAAAGGACAACACATTCTGGAGTGCAGCACCAACCCTCCACCCATTTACACTGCACTACAGTGTCATTAACTGATCTAACTGCTGAGGGAATGGAACCCACAGCCTTCCTTTACTAAAGGCAGACCTCAGATACTCACAAAGTGCCAGACACCTCCTCAATTCACCGGATCTCTGTAATTCTTTGAAGTGCACATCTCTATCTATGTATATGTATATACAAATATACACACATCTACATTCACACATATGCATAAACATGCACACCAGAAAGAAAGATGATTACCAAAATATAAATCCCACCAAGTCTGACAATCAAATGATGGGAAAAGGAAGTAAAGGAAGCCAGATATGTTGAAGTGGATGAAAATGGATCATGACGATCTGAGTGCATAATTTTTACACATGTCATGATCCAGTTCATCCATTTCAACATCTACTGTACAGTCTCAAACTCTACTTTTCTTGGATGGCACTATGACAGGATACTCATGACAATAACAAACACAAGGGCTAACCTAGACCTTAAGATCAGACCCAGCTAAGTTTTGGCCCCCCTACATCATCCTTATGGCACTGCTACCCAGTGGCCCACATCCATGCTGGGTTTCCAAGCAACTCCGTACTCCCAGTCTTAATCCACTTTACTGCTTGGGCCAATCACGGAACCTAAAGGCTTCCTAGAGGTCTCGGCCAAAAGCACTCAAATGATTTTTTTTTCATTACTGACCTACCCACTAGTCCCCCCTTGCAGTTCCGTGTTAATGCTTGAGGGGCAGACTGCAATGGGGGAGTGCAGCAGCACAGCCATGCCCACCACCATTCCCTCCCTGAGCTGTCCCTCCTTACTCAACAGCACCAACCACTGCCAGGGATCATAACTGGGAATGTCTCTGTGACCACCCATCCTTCCCCTGACACTCCATTAGTAGTCTGAGCTGCTAAATGAACATGGGTCAGGATTTTATCCCTCTATGCCACTGAAGCAGCTAAAGCTCAGAGTGTCTTACAAAAAAAATGTGTAGAGAAGTCTGTATCGTGTTAGCACAAATATCATCTAACAAAGTATTTTTAAAGAATGCTTGAAAGGCAGAGCCTGCTCTAGTAAAAAGACAGACCCTGCTCTAGTAGAAGGTGCCTTAGTTTAGCACCCAACTCGTGTATTTATTGTAATACAGAATTCACTCCCGGAGTCACCAAACAGTTTGATTTTGGACATTTTGGACCAATCTGTTTCATGTGTAAGGAATGAGTAATTAATAGCCTTTCCTGAAATACTTTGTTTCATCCTATCAGTGTAAGACGTACTCCCCCAAATTTTTTTTCAATGGCTACCTTTGGCAAGAAAAAGGGATTAGTTCACAAGGACAGACTGTCCTTGTGAAAGATAAGGTAGAATACTTTGGAACTTAAGGCCTGCAACTTTGAAACATTTCTAGCTAAGGTACTCACCTTGAAGAATTATGTCTCCTATGTCAAGACCTTTGACTGCTTTAGATGGTGACTCAAAAGGATATAAAGTTAACTTCTTAAACACAAAATTCATAACCACTAGGATACTGGTGGTCTCAATAAAAAAAAAACCTTTAAGAAAAAAAACTAATACAACCTTAAGGACACTAAGGATGACTGCTTTAGTTCCTCATGAATATTAGAAACAGCTGCTAAATTTATGTTCAAAAATAGCTTAGTCCCAAATCAAATATTCGAGATAAACAATCCAAACTAGAAGGGACTGGAGACATAAAAGGATCCAGTACTCTAGATATCACCCAGAAAGAAAATCGTGCCCACTTATGTCTTATAAGTTACCCAAGTGAAAGACCTCTGGGCAAAAGTCCGAATTTAAACCACCCTCAGAGGGTAGAGCAAGGTCTTTGACCATTATCGGTGGATGAATCATGCTGTTAGACGCAAGCAGCAATTGAGGCTTGTCAGATGGGTTAGTGAGAAAAGTCCTGAAAGGTTTAACACAAAGATTTTTCCACTGTTTAAGGCTCAACAAGGGGAAACAATGGGGTCATGAGGATGACTTTGGCTTTGCACTACTTGGCTTTTCTGAAACACTTCAGAAAAGTAGGAAATGGGAAATAACATAGATGGTGATTGTTTGCAGTCATGGACAACAGCATCCCTGGGAGTCTGTCCTTTGATGACAAGAAGCTGCTGCATTTGGTGTTGGTTGGTGGGGGAATCAGTCATGGACAACAGCATCCCCGGGAGTCGGTCCTTTGATGACAAGAGGCTGCTGCATTTGGTGTTGGTTGGTGGGGGAAGGGGAGACAGCAAGCAGGTTGCAACAGGGTTTGTCCAATACCAAAATACATGTCTCGCCACTGAGAGATTTAGGGACTACCTGTGCAGCATCAAAGGGCAGTAACTGAGCCTGTCAGATAAAGAATTGGCCTGACAAGGAATATGAGTTACTGTTACAAACAAATGACCTGAAACAGCCCATTTCCAAAACCTCTGTGTTTTCCAACACAGAGGGCTGAAGTGAGTTTTGCCCTACTTGTTAACATACCATACCATAGACATGCTGTCAGTGTGGGTGGCTATTTTACCTTGAGGACAGACTCATAAAATGCCTGTAATCTCAGGAGGATTGCCCTCACTTCCAGTCTACCCTATACCACTTCAGCCAAGGACAGATGTATCCACAATGACTGTCATTAAGGAGAATAGGGAGAAGGAGCTGCCCAGAGCAAAGCTGAGGTACTGAAACAACAAACAAGACATTGCTTGCAGGAATAAGAAATTCTAACGAAGAAATACATGGTATCAGTGCACTGGGTCCACTACATTCTGAGGGTCCACTAAAGGAATCCTCCCTTGTAACGTCTGGCAAAGTGGCCATGGAGAGGGCCAATGCCATGAAACCTAACAGCCTGAGACACATTGCTGCTGCTGTTACTGTGGGTGATGAAATTAAGACTATTCTTAGGGGAGGAAAATAGCAATCATGTCTTGCGGAAAACTAGCTGTGCAAGACAGAGTGTTCAAGGCACCCTATCAATATTAGAGTTTGTGATGGCTCCATCTGGGAGTTCATGATTCCAATCACTCAGGTAAAGGAATATCTTGGTTTCCAGTGATCTTTGGTGACCTGATGGAGTGGATATACAATTGATAAACACACTGGAGGCTGTGGTGAAAAACAAATGACAGTGTCCCAACTGGAAACAACTAGTTCTTACCCAGAACAGTACGAACTTCTTGGGCTTTTTGATAATATTGATGTGAAAATAGGCATCTTGGAGGTCCAAAGAGCACATCCAGTCTCTTCCAAGTAGACAAGAAGGATCTTCTACACAATGACATCTTGAACATTACCTTTAGAATTAATTTGTTTAGATCAAAATGCTCAGAGGGGAAGCATCAGAGGATGAAGATTATGAACGAGGCCATAACACACTGTGCCTATCCCATAGTCATCCCTTCACTCATTTGTCTCTTCTGTAGGAAGACTGAAGGGCTAGAGACTCACAAGTGTGGGTATCCAAGATCAACACTGATGTCAGTACAGGCTTCTAAGAATATTCACCCAACACAATGAGTTACATTGATTCTTTTTACAAATGCTTCAATCTGGATACAAAGGTGCTTTTGGCCAAATCCAGGATTGCATGGACCAACAACACAAACAAACTTGATTCAAAGCCTCCCATTATCAATGCTGACACCAAAGTACTCCCTTAATATCAATTTTGGTGCAAACTCAATGGGTCAAGCACTAAAAACATTGATACCCTCAGCATTAATTTTGCTATCTATATCTCAATGTCAACACTTAAAAGCCTAATGAACAGTTAACAAGCCAATGTTAACGTTTTCAACAGTGACAGCCCCATTGGAGCTGATGCCATAGGTGAAATTAGCATCCATTCTGGAGCCTGTGGCAAAATTATCAGCCTCGAATCTACCAATGCAAGTGGACCGTGAGGAGGCATCAAGATGGAAGGTGGCAACTGGTGACTCTCTATCCACCCTGGAAACATTGGGGGACTAGAATACATTCATCCATCTGGGCCCTTAACTTATGCCTGCTTCACTGACTCCTAGCACATAATTAAGTTTACATGAGGGTCATGGAAACACTGGGCAAACAGTGCACAGTGAGTCCTGGAGGAAAGAAATCTACAAAATTAAGGCTCTGAGAAAATTTACCTCGGGGATCACTCCAGTGGCTCTACTCGACAGAGGCAGTGGGAACCAAGGTCAGATGGCACGATGCCAGGGTAACACTATGGGCTCGGCTTGTAAAGGCTCCAGGGCCATTATCCTAGTACACACCTATGAACCTATGAAAATAAGAGCCTACTATGCCCGCTTCTAGGAGAAGTCTCACCTACAGCAGAAACCTTAGCTTGAGCTATACCAGATCTGTAAACAGTATCAGTTTTGTCCTTATGAACCTCTGAGATTGCTGGAGACCCACTATCAATTCTAATTCCCTTAGGAAACATGAGACCCTAAAAAAGAGTTGAAGGAACTTCACCATCCCCTTTACATTTTTCTTATGCCTTTCCTCAGAATAATTTGTAGGAAGCAATCCTTTGTAAAATCAACTTGTTTCTCTTACTTGTTAAAAGTCCTATGTTCAAAACTCGTTAATAATGCTGTCAAGCACACAAAAAAATAAGACTGTCCTGGATTAGAATTACTGCATAAAGAAGACCTTATAACACTGGTTTGTTTGTCATTTTTGCCAATATTAATAACAACTGTGGCAAATGCCCAAAAAAAAAAAAAAAAAAGAAAAAAATCTTGGGCCAGTTATTTATTTACTTACTTACTTTTGTACAATGGACTGGGCGTGTAATGACTTTTTAGCAGACGCCTGGGGAGAAAGCACCATTAACAATATTATACACTAATAGGATTTTTAAGTAAGACAGAATACAACATTTAGAAAAAATATCTTAAAAAGAATGTATAGATACAAGTACACATGAAATATATATATCAGTATAATACAAGTCTAGTACATGCAGCATAATTTGGGTTTGCTTTAAAGCATGTCTGTTGTGAGGCTTTAAATACATACACAAGACCAGTGAAAATGACAAAATCAATTATGGTATGTATATGTTCAGAATATTAAGTCCAGAGCTGCACCTGGCTCATCTAGCACCAGGTGGCATTTTCCAATCTGCTGCCCCTCCACTGTACGTTAAGGGAGAAAAAAGGTCCCGTTTCCAGTCTGGCAGTCATCTCCCTGAACTTTTCAAGTCTAAGTTAAGGAGCAAAGGAAAAAAGGTCCTGTTGAAGAACTTATCATTTTGTTTTAAAAATGTAACAACCTACTTCTTACATTTGTAGCAAGTGCCTTGCTCAACCTACACCATACACAAAGCGAAGTGCTCAAGCACTAGAATGTTATAGTCCTGCCAACAACTGCACTATATTACTTTTGTACCATCACTGAGAAATGCCAGCAGAGAAATGAATACTGGTACTGCACTATCTCTCTCAGTCACGCCCCCTAACACCCTGAACTCAAGGCAGCTGCCCCACCCTAGCTATGCTTTTGATGAAGTCAGTGACCCATAAATATCTCTGATGCTTAACAGTTCATGACAAAAGAGATATAAGACAAGGTGCAGGGCATTATGGAAGTAGGGAAGGAGTTGGAGTCTAGGAAAGTTTTTCAAATACAGACTCCAAACAAAAGGAACCCCAGCCAGGAACTGACCTGATGAGTCTTGTGTTATGAGGTGACAGTTCTATCTACTACACCAGTATTACCTAAAAAAAAATTACATTATTCTGAAAGCAGCCTCTGGACAGCAATTGTGACCTAACTCCTTTTCAGAAGGAAAGAACTGGAGAATTCCTCCAAAGTTGTGCATTACAGAAAGTTGTGGAGGTGTCCTAACACATGTGCTTTCAGACCTATCTGTTCCACAGCTCTATGAAGTCAGACCCACCTACTTTATAGACAAGTGCATGGGCAACTGAATACAGTTAATCAACCCAAAGTTTACTCTCAGGACTTTTTTTTAAATATTTTGATCCAATAGGACATTTTATGGCAAACAATACTACTGGCTTCTTATATCCAAAAACCCACCGTAAATTATGGACTTGAAGTTTACACCATGAATCATTATCTCCAACTTATTTAATAAGATCTATTCATTTGCTAAACATTTTACTCATATTCCTCTCAGTTCATCTAACACTGGATTACACAACACAAGCTTTGAGAAATAGTATTTCTTCTCCATTAGAACTAATGGTGTTAGGGGTTGGTACAATGGTTAAGGTGTTTACCTCATAAAGGCAAAGTACAGGATCTTATTCTCAACTTTGAAAAGGAAATTGGGTTGGTTTAACATACTCTATATGGGCAGCTACTTTAGTAATTACTTATGAACTATAACAGAATGCAAAAAGCACAGCAGTATCCAATGAACTCCTCCAAGTTTCGTCAAACTGGTAAAATCCTTTTATTAGAAAACGAACAACACAATAAGGTGAACGAAAAGTAAATATGTCAAGCGCTTTCGCCTGTGTGAATACCAGGCTTTATCAAGATAAAACAGCAGGGTAGTGAACTCGCTTTAAATAGGGCAGTTCGTTAGTAATTAATATAATTAATCAATTTCATTAATTAAAATACCTTACTGGAACTTGGTTACAAAATTTTGTGTACAAACTTAAAGCGTAGTTGTCAGCAGTTCTTTAAAAGTTGGAATCAAATAAAAACATACTAAAATGCGAAAATAACATTTGATGAGCGTTGTCATTTAAGCATCTGTTAATTGTGCAAACGCTAACCTTTGGTAATTGTTTACAATCCTTACTTTGTAGAATCTTTATGGTAAAACCCCATGTTGAAAGATGTTATTAAACGTCATGTAAGAATAGTCCCAGTGACATGCAGTAAACTGAATGTCTTTGTTTTTGAGTCCTGCCTCCCCAAAAACTACATGCAATATCTTTAAAATATTTATTGAAATTTAAAAATGTTCCTATGTACACTGTGTGTAAATGTTGTAAAATATTAATAAATTTGATAAATATGTTAGATGTAATAAATATAGAAATAATATAATAAATATAATATGATAAATATAATAAATATAATAAATATCCTACCAACTTTATTTAAATATATACAATACTATATTTGTAAAATAGTGCACATTTGTGATGGAATGTGTATTAGGAATATGTAGTATCCAAGGCTTCTTATGTCCATAGATCTAGTGTTTGGCTTGGTATGCACATACTTTATGTATTAAAAATAATTCTGTACCTATGACATATAAAATCTGTAATGCTTTTTAAAATCAGTAATATGTTTAAAAGACTGCACAATACATGTCCAAATACTGTGATCTTCCATCAAACATTAAATTGTGTACATTGGATCTATAGTTTTGCTCGTCTCAATTTTAATAAACTACTGATACTTATAGCATCATTTAAACCAGGTGGTTTGGTTGCGTTTAGTCTGAGTTGCCATATTAATTCTTTGTACTCGATTGTGGCCTCCCAGTCACCACCTCTGGGGTTCAGGGAAACTTGTTCTAAAACAAAGAATTTTATAGTCATCCCAGGGCATACTGTTTGGTGTCTGTAAAAGGCGTTGGATTCTTTCTTTTTCTGGATGTCGTAGAGGTGCTCGTATATCCTTCTACGCAGCGTCCTCTCAGTCTTTCCAATATAGAAACTTTCACAAACCTGACACAGACCTATGTAAATTATCCCTTTGGATGCACAATTGTAGTACAAGTCTGATTTGACCCTGAATTTTCTTGATTTAATGTATAGAGAGCCTGTGTTCATAATGTGTGCACATTGTTTACAAGCATTGCATTTGTAGGTACCCATTGTAGTGCTCTTAGTATGTTTTGTGTGCTGCCTTTGTCTCTCAAACATGTTTTTAAGATTCATATTTCTTGCGTTAACAAATGTTGGTTGAATGGGTAACCATTTGTTGGTCTCTTCATTTGACCTTAAAATAGGCCAATATTTTGTTATAGTGTTTCTTAAATCAATAGCATTGTTATTGTATGTGTATACAAACGCAGCTTTAGAGTCAAATTCTTTGCTTTGTATGTGAGTGCAATCATTTTCAGGTGTTGTGTCATCTTTTGTTAAACCTAATAAAGGTGCATACATATTTCCTCTTTTATTCAGTACTTCTTGATGCATTTTATTAATTAAAGTGTGGGGATATCCTCTCTTTAAAAATAGGTTCTTTAATGTGTTCACTTCTTTACTAAATAATGCTTCCGTGCTACACATTCTTGAGGCTCTGATAAATTGGCCTTTCAAGATACCCTTCTTTTGTGAAAAGGGGTGGCCGCTACAAAAATGCAAGAATGCGTTCGAAAAGGTACTCTTTCTAAACACTGATGACTCAAACCTTCCTAGCTCTTTGTTTTTAGTCAAACTGACATCAAGGTAGTTTAATGAATCATCACTGATATTAAACATAAACTTTAAAAAGTCAGTGGTATTGTTTATGTACCTTAAAAATTCTTCGAGACGTTCCCTACTGCCTCTCCATAATATGCAAATATCATCCAAATATCTTTGATAGTGAATAATATTTTCTTTCCAGGGTGATGTTAAAACAAATTTGCTTTCCCAGAAAAATAAGACAATGTTCGCATATGCGGAGGCACAAGGTGTGCCCATTGCTACACCAATTCTTTGTTTAAAGAATTCCCCATTAAAAAAGATAAAATTGTTGTTTAAAATAATTTCCATAAAATCAACTATCAGGTTAATTAACTTTGTACTTAAACCTGAAAATTTAGATAAAATTTCACTGAACCATTGTAGTCCTGTAACATGGGGGATACTGGGAAACAATTCTACTACATCCACTGTGACCATAACATCTGTACATTCATAGTATTAATTTCTGATATTTTTAAGGAATTCCCAAGAGTCCTTACAAATGTGTCTAAAGGATGCAACCATCTTCTTGAGTGAAACATCTACAAATTTTCCCAAAGGTTCCGTGATACTTCCAGATCCTGATGATGAGAGCTTTAAACCCAGATTTCTGCATATCATTAAAATACACCTGCTAAATTGGTAACCATTCTTATGAACAGGTCCTTAAAAGTCACAATACAACCCAAACTCTAGAAAAGTATATCGTGATACAACTGCGTAAAGGTGGGGCTGCAGCCAAAATAGATAACTTTCATATAACTTTCATACTGTATCTAGCCTGCCAACTGTTACTAGACAGAATGGTACATAACTAGCCAAATCTTTAAATATTTGGATCTATACAACTATTACAAACCTCACTAGACAAGCATTATAGAAAACAGATAGATGGTGTACTTAAAGATACAAAGCAGAGACTATGACAAGAACATAAAAATAGAAAACTCTGATTACGATCAGGAAACTTACAAACAGTGAAGTTATTAAAGCAAACAAATAACGAATAGTCCTTGATTTCTCCAAGAGTTCTAAAACTGTACACAATAACCTACTTTTGTGCAAGAATGTGGAGACATACCTGAAATATCTCTTGAGATGATTCAAAAAATATCTAGCCCAATACTAAATTTGAACAAGCAAACCTGAAAGACAAATTCATATATGCATATACATATATACATATTATACACACACAAAACATATATCAGTCTACTTCTAAATACCATAATTCTACAATACCGAAGCCCAGCGGTATTAAGGAATATTGAAAAAGAATCACAAAACTGAAAATCCTGAACCAAGTAAGTATTCCCAGGACAAGTAAACATTTGCCCAGAGTGGGGAATTATGCCCTTTCTCCACTGTAGTGTGATCCCGGAGTTGGTATATATAGTTAGAGTAGTGTGGGGGGCATAGCCCCTACCTAGGTGGGTTTTAGATAGTGCGGTGTGTTTTGATGTTATGTAGGGCAAGTGTTTACTTGCCCTGGGCATACTTATGTGGTTCAGGATTTTCAGTTTCATGATTCTGGTCTTCTGTATTGTGGAATTATGGCATTTAGAAGTAGATTTGTATATAATATACACATATATATATATATATATATATATATATATATATATAGATAGATAGATACACACACACACACATATATATATATATATATATATACATACACACACATATATATATATATATATATATATATATATATATATATATATATATATATATATATATATATATATATATACACACACACACACACACACACACAGAGAGAAAGAAATACACATTCACGCTGCTTATTCTACTATATCCAGCAATCCTAGCTACTTTATTCCCTCTATTGTCCCTACAATTCACGTCAGGATATTGGGCATTTACAACATATGTATGCTATTTTGCTGGTTATGTTCATCTTCCTTTCCATTCCAACAGGCCAATATATGCACTGTGCTTTTGGGGATTAAAAGCTCTGTTTAAGTGTCAGCAACAGCTACACCTGGTCTTTCAAGCAATGCACTACCAATTGCAGAAGAGAAACAAGGAAGAACTATTGGTATAATTACTAGCTTTACAGACTAATCAATTTCAGCACTATTAAATACTTAAATAAAAATGGCACATTACTATGTGTCTGAAATATGACAAGAACACAAACCATTGAGTGTTGTCCAGAAATTATGAAAAGTACGCAGCAATGATGAGTCTGCAGCAACAAGATGGTCAATATTATGTCCTCTTCTATAAGCCCAGAGTGCAATGTGGGAAACAACAAACTAAACTGAAAAAAAAAAAATCAAAACAGGCATACACCCATTAGCATACCTCTCAACTATTCAAGGACCTTGCCTCATATTTTTGCTCTGTCTCCCATAACATTTTCCATTTTCCGCTAAATCACTATAGATTACAGTCAAAAAAGCCAGCCATTAGACTTTAGTGTTTATTGCTAAGAATATGCATGTTGATGCGACACGTGTTGTTGATTTACTTTTTAAATGAATTAAGATTAATATCTGAAATTGTCCCTGAATTTGGGAATTTGTTTTCCCATTATTTTTAGCTTTGTCCAAAGCCTTGCACAATGAAGTCGAGATGCATGCCCATCAGGTCATTTGGGGTTGAACATATTAAACATTACATATAGTGCTGTATAAACGTTACTAATGGACAGTTACATGCCTCTCAACCTCTTAGTGCAAGAAATCTGGACAAAGCCTGACAAAATGGGGGTTAAAAGGCCCCAAAATAGGAACAGATTTTAAATATTGCTCTTATAAACTTTGAAAGTTGCAAGAGCAACAGGGTTTGTCTTAATATACATTTTCTGAAAGATTTGAAATCTGAAACTCAAATGTATGCCATTATTTAGTGACTTCAGTCCTCAGACCATCCCAGTGATTTACCATAATACCAATTTTTTATGAGGACTATATCAAACATATGAGGCGAAAATCTGTACAGTTGTAAGGTAAACTTAATAGTAATTCTAGTTACTTCGTTTGTTCCTGCAACATTTCAGGCTTTACCACAGAAGCACAACACCCTGCAGCTACACAACAATTCAACTGTGCAAAATACAAACAAAAGTCACTTAGTACTCTATAAGGCTAAGCGTGTATAGCAACTTTACTGTTCAGCTTAGCTGTCTATGTATATTCACCAGACATATCAAGAAGTTCAAATTCATCTTTTTCACTATAGATTGCAGCCAAGGCTGATATTTCTTCCATGGCGACTTCCGACATTCTTATGCGTACACGCCGTTTATAACAGGAAATACATTTTGGCTGTCAAACAAATATATTGTCTTTACTTCAACTGGCCATACACTAACCACAAATAACACCTATCAAAAACATTGAGCTATTCACAGTCCGTGCTATAAACCAACCCCCTCGGCCTTCGGCGTATATAAAGCGTTCCGGAGAAAAAGGGGAATGTTTCCTGTAATACAATTTGTATGTAGAATTATTTAGGTTGTGTTACTTCTAAACCTGAGTTAAGGGCAGTGAGAAGCAATCCGTACCAAAGGAAAAATAATTACTAAATTACGAATGCAACAAGTTAGAAGCAAGTATCCTAACATCTTCAAGTATGATTATACGACCGATAAAATCGAGCTGTACCCCAGGTAACTAAGAGGGGCAAGACTGCGAATGAAATATGATTGCACTTTACTGGGATGGACGCATCAAACCACAACCGGCGCAGCCTTTTCGTCCTGGCTGCAAAATGTTATGAAAAAAGAAGTGAAAACATAGCTCGAAGTGTTAACATGCCTGAAAACACGGATGCACTAACAAAACAGTATACTTGGATTTTATTAACATTCCCGATATCACCTGTGGTCGGGGCGTTAGCTGTTTACATATGTAAAACACAGTACTAAGAGTTGATGGAGGCACAAACAGGATTTGGGTAATAATGTTACAGGTCAGCAGCCTTAGTCCGATGTATTTCAAGTATGCATACACTGTGGGGTCATTTGGTCTTTTACAATTGTTGATAAGGAGTTGTTGGAACTAGTACCCCCAGTATAAGAAAACTGCACCCCAATCTCCACTGATGATTTCCTTTTAGTTCCTTCCAATTCTCAATTCACCAAAGGGGTGTCACATTGACCCAAATCTTTTTAACACAGATAACTTTATAAAGAAGTAAAACCGGTCTAGCCCAACCATACACAAATGGTATGCCTAGCAGTACAGTATTTACCAATTTCCTGCTTTTTTGCATGCTTGTTCACTTATAAAACTATGATATTTTATATAATCATGCTGTTTATAAATAGTAGGTGTGCCTGTGGCTGGTTGTGCTTACTTGGGATTGCTGTTAGAAATTAAAAGTAGGTGAACAGTGAAAGTGAAATGAATAAAAATGCTGCAGCAGTGCTTTTACTTAAGTTTCCCTTCTAAATAGATTACTAAGAAACTGAATATCAGCCCCCTGGATCTCCATTTTTACCTGTCCTAATTCTACCCCAATCTCCCATCCATAGTCTGCACTTCTCTGTGTATCAGCCAATATATACCCTGTCAATACCTCTGCATTTATCGGGTTTTTTCCACTAAGTGTCAAGGGTATAACAGAGTGGTGGAAGATCAAAAAACTATGGATTCTATTCCCATTCCAGGTGATTGGATTGCTGACACTGCAGTGCAGAATTAGGGGGTTACTGCACTCATGAGTAACATGACTGAGGGAATTTGAGTGTGTGCTTGAGTTGGTGGGAGCTGAGGTAAATGTAAAAGATCCCATGAAAAGAGGGGGGGGGGGTAGTTCCCCGATGCCCTGGCCGAATTCCACCCAGTAATAGAAACACCATTTTGGGTCTCCCCTGAAAAAAGTCACTAGCCTAATGGAACTAACCCAATCATCAAAAAGATTTAAAAAAAAAAAAAACATGGCTAGCTGGAATGCTGTTGCTGTCCATGGATGGATTTTGCTTTGGCAGTCCAGGAAGTCAACTGTTTTTAATATTAATGTAGTCTTTATAAAGGCATATTAACCATGAATGTTGGGGTGGGGATTTAGTGCGATGAATATATGAATAGCTGTAATTAGTATGCTATGCTAAACAACTAATAAATGTTCACAATGGCTAGATGGCCAGTCAAAGTAATCCATTTGTTCATCAGACGAAAAGTAGATATAAACAATGTGGATTTTGCATGGTGAACACTAGGACAGAGTAGGAAAAGAGCAGGGCTTTGGGTAAGATGTCAAGTAATAAAAGGAAGAACGCTAGTATGTAAGGAATTTATAAGTTGGGGAAGGCTGTGACTGGATATAGTCTATATAAAACTGCATAAGCTAAGAAATGTTGGCTTATTCAGAAGGAATGAGTTGGTAGCCTAAGCACAGATAATGCTAACAAAGTAAAGTAAGATGCAATTTTATGTCAGACATAATATACTGTAGTATGCCTGTTGCAGGCCTTACTTGTAGTGCCCCAAACATTAATGCTTCACATAGGCCCTGGTCATGGCTCATTTGCATTGCAGTATTCATCACACCTTTCACAAAGCTCTTCCTGTCCCACACCAAGTGGCACATAATCAGGAGAAGACCTTAAGGTATTTCACTTATTTGTTAAGCTACCTGGCTCTATCTTTACACTGTAAACCAACAGCAGCTGTGCAGTGGATTCTACCCAAACACTTCAGACATGCAGTTTAGCAAAGGAAAAGCAAACAAAAAGAGAAAACCTTAAGGTATTTCACTTTGTCCCACTACCTGGGTCTAGCCTTACAGTGTAAACCAACATCAGCTGTGCAGTGGATTCAAATCAAACACTCCACACAGGCAACCTTTCAAAGGAAAAGCAAGCAAAAAGAGAAAAAAAAAACTTAAGATGCATTGCCCACTTATCCTGCCAGTTGTGCTTTGTGTCTTACACTTCTCCTTTTACTCTTCTTTTCAAAACACTAATCTCAATAGGTACATTACCATTAGCATGAGCCTACCCCATTAAAGTGGTGGAACAACATACACTGCTTTACTGTCATACAATTAGCATTGTCTCTTTTCTCCAAGCTCTCATTTCTTAACATTTGTACCTACCCTTTTTGAGTTCACTGTTGGGCACATACCTTGACTGATTAACTCCCAAGCCAGCCCCAATATCCCCCTTTCTCAACATCAGAACTACTCACTTCCCACACTGGCCTGTGCCCTCTTCAATGCACATAGAATCAGAAACAAGCTAGACCAAATAAGTGCTTTATTTCCCAGCACAGACATTCTAGCAGTCACAGAATCCTGGAACAGAAAAGACTCCCCCAACCTCCAACAAATTTTAACCTCCAAGTATGTCGATGCCAAAGCAGGCAAATAAGGTTTTTTACAGAAATGA
This sequence comes from Protopterus annectens, assembly GCF_019279795.1. Classification (NCBI taxonomy): domain Eukaryota; kingdom Metazoa; phylum Chordata; order Ceratodontiformes; family Protopteridae; genus Protopterus; species Protopterus annectens. The sequence goes on along the minus strand of NC_056744.1, from coordinate 908,315,305 downwards.
CCTAGACGCAAAAGTTATTGCCCAAGGAAACTCCTCCTCAAACTCCGGTCATAACTGGATTCTCCTAAAATTTCCAACTCGCAAAGACAAACCACTACTGATCACTACAACCTATCTACTAGCCTGTGCTTCCCTAAATAAATTCAAATCCCTCATTACTAACATTCTTAATACCTGTCCCAAAAATAATAACATGATCATTCTATGTGACTTCAATCTAAATTATCTTGGCACTCATTTTTCTGACATGGATACCTTCCTAGCAGACCGCAATCTCCTTCAACTCATAAAAGAACCAAGACCTAATCTTAGGTTCTCCAAACACTCCATACTCAACTTGATTATTACAAGCATATCCAGTTCCATTGCCAACAGAAACATTATGCAACAATCACTAAGTGGTAACTGCCAATCACCTTTACAGTTGTCAGAATTCCTATAAAACTATCACCAATATTAAAAGCCTTCAGAAACCAGAGTAGCACAAAAATAGACAAACTCAAAACCTTTCTCACAACTCACAGTATGAACCATATACTATCCATATATGAATCTAATACAGTAGCTGTAAGTCTAACCAACTTTCTGCTTCAGCTGCAAGACAAATTCTTCTCACTTATCTACAGGCTTTGTAAACCCACCAATACTAGATGGCTGTCCACTGACCTCAAACATCTTTTAACTCTAAGGGATGAAGCCTGGCAAAAATGGAAGCAGACCTCCACAAATGACAACCGAACCTCCTTTATAGTCTTATGTAACTTAGCCAACAAGTCTATCTAAAGGCATAAAATAAATCTTCAAATAAAAAAAAAAACCCTCTTAGATTCCTCCAAACACTTTTGTAAAGAAGTTATCCTACTTAAAGGAAGAAAATGTCCTCATGATACCCTGTGTACAAACACCATTGATTGTGGTACAGCAAAACTTTCTCCAGAAGATTCCCTTAAAGAATTTAGCAATCTCCCATCAATAAAATGCACACCTCCCACATAGCATGAATTTCCCACCCCACCACTGTTTATCACGCTCTTCCACTTCAATTGCATGCATCCCAAAGAAGTCTCTATTCTATTTGAAAATATTTCCAGTGACACGCCTCCTGGATCTGACAACACAATCCCTGGTTCATGTATCACTGCAGACAGCATCTATGTCTTTCTGTCACTCACATATATAATCTACATCTGACACAAAACATTATGCCACAGATTTGGAAAACTTTTCTAATTAAATCCCTCCCAAAGCAAACCAGCCCAAAAGATACCCATCACTTTTGCCCAATATCCATCTTCCCAGTTCTGGACAAACTTCTTGAAAAGATAGTCTGCACCCAGCTCTCCCTCAGTATTCAGTAGCACCTTGTGCTGTGCTCCAGATAACATAGATTCTGGCCTGGATGAAGTAATATGACAGCACTTTGGTCCCTAAGTGATGACATCCTGCTAAGCTCTGATAGTGGCCTTCTTACAGGTGCCCTATTTATACATCTGACAAAGACATTTTGACCACATTGACTACTATCTTCTCCAAAACAAACTAATTAAAATTGGTCATTAGTCCAAACATCACTCCCTGGTTTAAAAACTTACTCACTGACAGACACCAGATTTAAAACAGGATCCTCCCAATCAGAATCTCAACCTATTACTAAAGGTGTATCATAAGGATCCATTCTTGCCCCCCTCCTCTTCTCCATATTCATTAAACTTCCTTGTGACCTCCCCATCTCCTACTGATCCTCCACAAGATCACTCTTACATCAACATTTAATGCCAGCTCCAATCAGACTTACATGAGCTCCACCAATGACTCATAAACCATAAGCAACTTCTCAACCCCACCAAAACTATGCTTTTTGGAACTCCATAGAAAATTTACTTAGCACCTGTCTCTTTAACTATCTTTCATCTATGCATCCATTCCATAGAGACAGCCTCCACTTTCAAATACCTAGGACTATGGCTTGATCAATCACTAAACCTTCCTTTCTGAACAGACATGAGCCAAAATAAACTCCCTCCTCTTCTGTGCGAAAAGATCTTCCCTTTTCTACCAAAGTATATATTGTACATTACACTGTGCTTGCTCATTGGAATATATATACACAGTTTTTTTTCTGTTATTACTCTGAACTATTCTGTTGTTGCTTACATTTCTGCATTCTTTGTTTGTGAAGTGTTTTGTATTTCAGCTGGGCTGAGCATGAAATTGGTCAATACTGACCAGTGCAGTGCCCCAGTAAATACATATAAATAAATACATTAAGTGGTCTGTGGTATACTGTACTGAGAAAGAGCACTCAATGAGACCAGCCAAACTCTTTAGGTGCACATTATTATCTGAGTACTGTGCAGCTGCACATATATGTTATATACTGCAGCCTGGTTAATTTTTACAGATGTTCAGTGCTGTAACTCAGTATACTACATTACCCCTTTCTATTTCAGAGGCATAATTGCACTTTATCAGGGTAAACTGGCATTTTTGAGTTCCTGTATTTCAAGTAAGTAAATGCTCAATACTAGAATTATGACTCCATAAGTAGAAAGCTTTACATCCAAAAGCCAGATACTGGCTTTTCTTCCTAACCCTCTGTAGTAGCTTAACTCTGGCATTGGCTCAAAAGTCTCTGAAACTTCAGGTTCACAACTTGGCATTATGGACTCCGCTGATTATGTACACTTGGATGTCTGTGAAGGTTCAGAATTACAGTACATCACTACCTATGGAAAAGGAGTGTTCTCGTTTGCTCTAGTTCTCATTTGATTACTGTGTCTTCTGTAAGTGACATCTCATTTCCTCTAACTGTTCCTACACCACAAAGTTAGACTGGCTATGTCTGTTCGTTAATCACACCTGGGATTAACTTGCGGCATCCTCCATTTGTATCAAAAAATACACTGAATTAGATTATTGGAATGATCTTTCCTTTGCATTCTTATCCTGCTGGAATTTCCATGGGTACTGCTTTGCCTCTGAGGTCAAATATTGTGGATGGGAAATAGGAAATTCACTCCAGGGATCACTTCTGTGGCTCTGCCTGACAGGGGCACAGGAAAATAATTTTCTTGGGTGGCGAAAACTAAGGTACCTTTTTGGCTAGGCTTATATAGGCCCTAGGGACAATAGCCTAGTACCTACCTATGAACCTATGATATGTCTATTTAGGAATGATTCTAGTGCTGTTTGCCCATTGTAATGTAACAGGTGCAACAGGTGTGAAAGTTATGACTAGTAGGTTCAGTGAGGAGAAAGGACAATACAGAAATGACATTTCAGTTGTTTCAGTAAGAGTATAATCTTGCTACTAGACAGTATGTAGCACTTGAAATAATTAGAACTATTTCCCTATGCTCATCTATGTTGAGTTTGCCTAATAATATCAGAAGCAATCTTTATAGTCAGTAATGCTTCTATTTAAACTAAAATAACTGCTGTTTCAAATGACAAATTATGGCTGTGTGCTAGAACCGTGGAAGAAAGCTATCATTGAAGCTATTTTTAAGGGACAGAATGCAAGTGATCTAAGTTAAATACAGGACTATCAGCTTTATCAACATTGTGTGTTTTTTTTGAGAGGACATTAATAAAGATGATATGTGATAATGGTGGCAGATTATAGGCATTAGTCATCATGATTTCCATCATAGAAGATTTTGTATTACCAACTTAGTTTTTACCCACCTGTTCTAGATGACCTGAATGCCAGTACCTCTCCCTCTCTCTCTCTTTCCCGTTTACACACCATGTGGTACATTGGGCAACAAGTACCCTTCAGCGCTCAATGCCAGTACTTGTAAATATTGTTTTCAGCCAAGGCATTTGATTCAAGACCCCATTCAACTATTGTTCAAGGTCTTATGACTTAGACAACTAACCCATGTATTGTAGTATTGGTAAATGCCTAGCTGACAAATCTTGACTAATGTGAGGATTAAAAACAGTATTTCCAGCTCTTATACAATAAGAAGGGGTGTGCCTCAGGGTTCACTGCTGAGATCATTTTTGTTTAATCTTCTCGACCATTACTCTAAAGGCTGAAACAGTCTAGTCAGGCAAGTTTTCTGGTGAAGCTAAGGTTGCTGCTTTTGTTTCCTCAATACAGGAATAGCAGGACCTACAAGAATGTGTTCATAAAGTCTATATTCTTATTGATAGTAACATTATTGAATTTACAAGTAAGAAATGGCATGTTTTTCATGCTATTTATATGCATCAGTAGAGACATACTAAAAGTTCATATTGAAAAGCAGTAATGGTGGATAAGAAACTGATAATGCAAATTGCATAATCACAATCAGGAGGTGATTTTGAGCTGCACAATCTATTCTGAGGACTGTGACTAACAGACATGAAGTCTTAGTCCCTCTTTTTAAGTCTGTGGTTAGAGTGCAAAACCAGAATTGTTAAATGTTTTCATACATTTTTGGTAGAGGAGCTAAACAGATTCTAGAGAATCCAATAGTACTATACAAGGCATATTTCGTCAGTAAAGAGCTTGTCTTATATCAAGAGGCTCAAGTGCCTTACCTTGCATTCTGTTTAATATAGGCACTTCTGGGAAAATCTTTTACGGGCTTATAAATGCTCTAAGGATGATTTACTTACAGCTTCTATGGGTACTCAGTTGTTGAGCATGAAACTGGGACAAGGAAGAATAAACTGAGTGTAGTTATAGATAGATGCTCCACCAATCTTAAGGATATCTTCTTTCACATTATACAATCATAGGAGATACAAGGCAACTTAGTCACAAGGCCATTTTTATCTTACCAGGACCCACCCTTAGGCCTTGTCTCCCTTTTCAAGGAAGGCCAGGCCAATCATACCAATGTGAATTTATGAATACCCATCCGTTGTTCAGCTCCTTTTTATAGACAGTCAATGTGTCACACTACTTAACTTGGAGAAGAAGTTTTCTCCAGAGAAACAAATCTGTCCCTCATCCTTCTTAAATTTATTTATTGGAGTAGATTTAAATGTCTGGCCCTACTGTTAGCTAAAATGTTCGATTTATGAACAGGAGTTCTTGGACTACTGAATCTCTTATATCCTTATAAGCAAGACATATATCACCCGTGAGGAGTCTGTATGAAACTGAGTGTGCAAATAAAGCATCTTTCTTAGTATTCCAGGTCTTTTAAGTGAATTATCTTTTTAGTAAGAATCATCTTGGGTCTTTCCAGTTGCTTGGTATTTCGTAACCATTTGAAATGTCGAGACCCACTAGAGCGAGTCCCTGTAATGTGGAGATTGAATTGTCAAAAGAACATACTTAGATATACTAAGGCCGAGATACCATTTCTTGGAATATTCCATTTTTTCCAAGGTATAGAGATCTCTGAGCTGGTACATATAACATCAGGGGGTGCACAGCGACTTCCCTCCATGCAAAAAGAAGTTTTAATGAGAAGAGCAATTTTCGAGAGTCACTCCTCCTATATTTTAGGTCTTTTTTTGGCACTTGGCATTTTGAGTGTCAGCATTTCAATAGGGAGCCTGAAATTTTTAGTAAGGTACATTCCAAAGTGGTCTTTTTACTGAGTGGTGTATCTAATCAGCAAAAGCATAGCTGGCTCAACTAGTGCCTTGTGCCAATACCATGAACCAGCACTCCACCCCACAGCTCTTCACATGAAGAGCAAAAAAAAAAAATAAAGCACTTTACTGTATTAAGCAATCAGCTTATTACAGTAGCAAGATCCACACACCAACAGCTCTTGCATTGAAGAGCAACAAGAATAAAGCCTTCATTGTAATAAGCTGATTGCTACAGCTTACTACAGTTATATTCACCCTGCTCAACTCTTCCATCAAAAAGCAAAGAAATAAAAATGGACATTCCTTCTAGTAGCACACCGACCAGATGGCTAGATGATTGTTACACCTCCCCTCCCTCCTCCCCAGCCATTCAGTTCCCATTTCTGTGCTTTGCCCCTGACCCTTATGCAACACATATTTTCCAAAAAAATAATTTTCTTCTTTTAAACTGTAGCAAACTGCTTGCAACAAATGTAGCAAGTGCTACAGTTTATACACTGCCTGCACAGAGTGCTATAGTGCTCATGTTTTAGTTTAAAAGAATTCATCTTTTAAACTGTAGCAAACTGCTTGCCACAGATGTAGCAAGCAGTTGCTACAGTTTAGACCACACACAGCGCTCGAGGTTGAAAAGCCAGTATTGTGTTAAAGAGAGATCAGGATCAGCTGATGGCGGTTCCCCATCACTTTGCACCCAGGGCAGTTACCCTTCTCATTCCGCCCTAGCTATGCTGCTGCTGATCAGTGCAGAGTACTAGGAGGTGAAGACTTCTTTTGGTCTGGATGAAATACCTTTTGTTATGAGTTGTGCAAGGTAAAAGGATCTCCTAACCACTGCTACAATGTGATGGTCAAATGTGAGGAAGCTATCTATCCAAGTGCTTAGATCTCTGACTACCTTTTCGTTTTGAAGTGGTGTGTTATTTATTCTATAAGCTGAAGTGTTTGGGTGTTTTACAAATGGTACAATGTTGCATTTTTTTTGGCATTGAGTTTGAGCCCATTTTTTGCAATCAGCTATTGACAGTGTAAGCTCCTGTTGTAGTGCTTGTATGTCAGAGGGGGACTTAAGAAGACTTCCCAGATTACAATCATTTGCACATATTGTTAACCAGAATTTTTTATTTGATAAGTGGAGATCTGGGAAGCAGATACTGAATAGCAGAGGTCCCAGCACAGATCGCTGAGGAACTCCACTGGTCACCTTCATGCTCTTAGAGGATATGCCCCCTCCTCTTACAGTGTGAGTCCTGTACCTAAGCCATTTGTTTATCCACCTCACCACATATGGGCCAACTTGGATCTCCTTCTATTTGCTTATTATATTTGCATGTGGTATGGTATTTAATGCCGTGGTAAGGTCAAGGTACGCTGTGTAGACAGCTCACTCACTGTCTATGGTCTAAGTAACCCTTTCAAAGAAATTCACAAGATTCATTAGGTGGGATATACCCTTGAAAAAGCCAAACTGCTAGTGGTCGAGTCTGATAAGACTTTTGACATTTTAGATAATTAGGTCACTTATGGTATGATTCATGGCTTTGCATATAAGACTCATTAGGCTGAGAGGCCTGTAATTCATAGGGGCAGTGGTGGGACCACTATTCTGGGGGGGTCATCACAACAGCTGTGAACCACAGCCGTGGGACAAAGCCATTTTCTAGGCTCATGTTAAAAAGGCTGAGGACTGGGTTCATCAGTGCTTTTTTACTGCTATTAATTAGGTAACTGGGTATGCTGTCAGACCTCATGGATGAGGTATTCTGCATTTTGGAGAGTACCTTTAGTACATGTTTTCTTGTGATAGTTGGTAGCTTGATTCCATCAGGGATAACTGGACTTGGAACATATGTCTCTGGGCTTAAGTTGGCACTAAATGTATTTAAAAATATGTTGGCAATACCCACTGGATCAGAATAGGCAGTACCATTATAAATAATCTCTGAACAATGTTGGATATTATTTCTTATTTTCCTGACATAACTACATAAGGATTTATAGTTATCTTAGGATTCTATAGCTAGTTTGAGTTCATGGGAAGCCTTTTCTTTTTCTGATATCTTTTTTTTACTTTCTTATCTAGCTGTTTGATGTTCTCCTTAATTTGGGTGACTTTTGCTCTGCTATATAGGTTAAGGAGTTCCTTATATCTATTTTATTATATAGGTTGTTAATGTTTAAGGACTACCATCCTGATTTGCTTTTAAACCTCTCCTCTCACTTAGATGTAGTTGGGATTGCCAAATTAATACTTTTATACAAGTGCAAGTAGAACTTGTTTGTGTAACTCTTAGCAGTATCAACATTATAGGTAATATAGTTATACTCAAATTTGGAGACATCATCACAGAATTGCAGAAGATTTGAACATTTAAAGCCCTTTAATTCTGTGCTATTTGCTTCTGATGGTTCGGAGATGCCAATGGAGAAGATTACTAGTTTGTGGTCTGAATTGTTCGGTGATAATACCTTGGGGTTGGTTCATATAGATGCTAAGTTTATTAGGACTAGGTCAGGTAGATTCTGTTCTCTAGTGGGTTCATTAACAGTCTAGTCCGTGGACTTTTTGTTTATAAAATCTAAGAATTTTTGTGCGTATCCTTACATTGGTGACATACGTCCCCCAGTTTATCATTATGTAGTTAAAATTCACCTAGAAAAACAGCGTTCCTACTTATGGGGAATTCAGCGAGAATATATAGGAATATTGTCTGTTTTTCTGGAAACATAGAGGGTGTCTTCTAGCATATTGTTATCTGATAACTGATTCTATTTAATCTGAATTGAATCTTTATAAGCTCCGTTTGTGGGTCTTACAGTATCTGTCTAGAAGTAATGTGGTCCTTAATTATATGGATACACCACAGTTTCCATCAGGTTTAGCTAGTGGTAAGCACAAAATCTAGGTATTGAAGATGTGCTGTCTGGTTTCTGTAACAACATGTACATGGATGTGCACCAAATGCAGGGGGGCCTCAAGGTACTTTATTGTTTAGATTTCTAGCATTAAGTAGAGCCACCTTGATATAGTCCAGCATTTGGTTTGTTTAGAAGTTAGGTTATCTGGTCCATCAGCTGTGCCCTGCCTAAAAAAGACACAACAGCAGCAGCAAAAGCATGTGCTAGTATGCAGAAGTCTAGGTATGACAGGTGCAAACTGTCCTTGGTGAAGGAAGTATGGGTTGTCAAGCATGTCATGCCATGCTGACACATACTGAATCTCCCAAGAATGACACCAGGTGTTTAGCCAGTTGTTAATGCCAGACATTTGTTTATACCTCAGCATCATTTTTGGTGATGGAAGGACTCCAAAGATTCATGCATTTTTGCAATGTATGGAGATCACTGTCATGTCTCTCTTTCTCTGTCTCTCTCTCTCTCTCTGTCTTTCTCTCCATGTCCTTCAGGGTTTTGTACTCCAAGTTATTTACCCCAACATGGGACTCCACACCATACTGTACTCATATCTGTCTCAATTAAGGGTCCTCAGGGCACTAATAATCTTGGCAATTTTGGCCCCTGAGAGACAGCTCAGTGTAACCCTTTTGTCCACCCTCATGAGTGTGGAATCAGTGTACCTAACTAGCATTTATATTACATTATCGGCTGATGAAAAGAGCGAATGCTCTGTCATTGAACTGATAATTTTCTAAAGTCCTAAACAGCGAAGACACGGAACAGCAAATTTTTTCACAGGGAAAAAATTTGCTGCTCCACAAAAAAAAAAAACCTTAAAACACAAAACAGCTGTGCCCCCCCCCCCCCTACTTAAATATACCAAATCCGAGATTGCATCATAGTGGAGGAAATGGGAAAGTCCCGAAGACATGGCCCACGGTTTTTTTTTTCCCCTGGGGAAAAAAATGATGTTCCGTGTCTTCACTGTTTAGGTCTTTCGACATTATCGGTACGATGAAAGAGCGTTCGCTCTTTTCATCAGCCGATAATGTAATATAGACCCCCTAACTGTAAGATTGGGTTTCACTAAAATGTAGTTTGTTATTCTCTTTGGATAGGCCTAGAAATGCAGCCATATTAAAAAAAGGTTTATATCTTCATTTTATATTTTACGTGCAGTTCCACTGAATGCAGTTTCAATAAAAAGGAATGTTTCAGTACAAACGAATAACTTTCAGTCAAGAATACTGATGAGAATAAAACGTGCAAACAGAATGTGCAGTACAGTGAGTACAAACAAATCTTGTTTGGAGGGCACAATACTTGGGAACAAATGTTAGAGAGTCATGTAGAACTTGTAGGTAATTTACAGGGCTTTGGTATTATTAGAAGAGATACTTCAGACCCAGAAGTCAATAAGTTAGTTGAGACTGATACACAGAAAGTCATAGCAGTGCAGCCCACAGATGTTTGGTACAGACACTTGAGATAGAGTGCAGAAGGAATAATTCTGAGTCCAAAATTCATGGACAGTATAATGCATGCAGAAGCTATGGACATTGTAATTCAGTCTATTTCAGTTTATCAGCACTGTTATTTGAGACAGTAAGATTTGATTCGGATATTGTTAACATCTACCTCCACTGTATGCTCATACTACATAATAAACCAAGAACTGGCACATAAAGGAGATACTGTCACTTTTTCAACACAATTCTGGGTAAGCCACACATCCATAAAATAGGCCTCCCTAATACAGTATGCAGATGATTCCACACTCATTTGTACATCTGGCAATGTGGCACACCTATAAAATATACTCAGGAAGTTTTAACAGCAATTGAAACATGGCGTTGTTAACTCACAACTCATCCTCAACCCTAAAAAAAACAAACTACTACTTTTTTTCCAAATATCTCTTCCATGAAAAAACTAAATTTAAAGTCCTCTCTCTTGATAATACAACCATTAAAGTCACTTCTCATAGTTAATTATTGGTGATGATAGTGGATGATAATCTTAAATCCAACCTACATATACAAAATTGCATAAGAAAAGCTCATCAAAACTTTCTCACCAGTGCAACTAAAGCTACACTTGCTACTACTTATCTCCTCCCCACAATTCTTTATGGTGCTCCCATCGTTAGTAAACTTCAGGCATCACAAAAGTCAAAACTCAAACAATGCTATAATAAAGTTGCTAAATTTGCAGCAAATACCCCTTTCAGTACCCACCACTGTTTAGCACAAAAAATCCTAAATTGGTTGGAACTACCACATCAACTAACATATACAAGGCTTCTTACTACCTATAACATTTCCCAAAATCTATCTGCTTGTCTGACACTTAGTAACTTTCTGCACAACTAAGGTCCTAGTCTGTCATTATGATCCAGTGACCAAAAGATCCTGTCTGTCCACAAACCCATCAAATCTGCTGGACATTGTCTGTACTCGTACCATGCTGCTAAGGCCTGGAACTCCTTATCTCTATCTGTCAGGTCAGTACCCTGCCTCCCATCCTTCAAAACTATTCTAAAAGACTTCCTAGCCAAGAGCTGTCTCTATACTTGCTCAACACCTGGATAAACTATATCCCTAAATGTGAACAAATACCTGCTCATATCTTACATCTCCTTGTTCTCTCTTCTTCACTTACTTCCTTACTTCTATCAATTTATGTCCCCTAACTTTTTCTCTAAATATACCATAAGACTGCTTTTCTCTCACTTCATATTGTAATTCCTATTTGTATTATACTAACTTATCTTTAATTTCTCTATAAACTGGCTACAATTTCTGTAACTATTAAATTGTTGTCATATAACTTGTATCTACTCAATTTTTTCAGATTATGTCTAATTTGGCATAATTATTTAAACTGTATTTGTGTTAGTATTATTTTTAAAGACTGTAAAATTATTGTTGTTAAAATGTTTTGTAATACTTTGGAGCTTTTCTTCCTGGGACTGCACTGAAAATGGGCCCCTACCAAGTTGGACTTTCCTGGTAGTCAAACGTCAATAAAGTCAATAAATAAAGAAATAAATTAAAAGATAACCCCCAGGATTTAATAAACTCTGTGTAGGCATCATGTAGACCCTAGACTGAATGTATCCATGTACATGGCCACTGTCCCCACTATGCAGTACCATGCATATTAATGATGACTCACTGTCGAGGGAGATCCAAAGAACACAGATATTGAATCTGTGTTGTCTGTATTATTTTTAAATGCATGTTAGAGTGGCGTGGAGCACAGCAATGCCAAGCTGTGCTCATATGTAGACAACTGACAGCTGACACCTGCCAGACATCTAAAAATAGAAACCAGATGTAATTAATAAGCATAATGACATTTTATGTTTTTTTTATTTGCCATCCGCTTGGCGCGGAGTGCAGCTAAGCTGTGCAGAGTTGTTAATTACCTGGCAAGACACCTGCCAGACATCTAAAAATAGAAACAGGATGTAATTAATTATTTATTGGTGTTCAACAAGGACCAAGTGAAGTAAAATAAAAACCAGAACCACACAAACTTCATTGTGTGTATAAATAAATATTTGGAACATTATTTGCCTTTCGCCAGTTTGTGGAGGGATAGCCTTTATTGGAGCCTTGTAATGAAGTTCGTGTGGTTCAGTTTTTTTATTTATTGGTGTGTTTAAGCATGTTTGCATGGCACGGAGGTGCTCAGCACTGCTAACAGGTAGCTCAGTGGTATATGTGAAGGTATACCAGATTTTTTAATAGCCATGTAACTAAATGAGTAGAGTTTGAATACCTGGAAGTCAGAACTTGTCTGTATTTTTGTTGCACACATTATGGACAAAATTTTAAAATATGGCTTTGCTATGCTCTGCACAGCACTGCTTGAACCTGTTAAGCACCGCATAAACATGGTAACGGCTGCCAATGGTTATGAGGTGCTCAGCTTCACTAAAACCACGATTGTGCATGTTTGCATGCTGCTCAGCTCTGCTTGGTTGGTTTGTGCGCTGCTAAGCAATATGGTGCTTTTTTGCTCAATGATGTGTAAGGGTGGGAAACAGCCTATATAAAGTGCACTAGGTGGGAATTCTGCAGATTCCATTGGAGTTCAATCATCTGTTGATATGGTTGGTGGTGTTGAAGAAGGTGTGTGCTTTCTGGTGCAGTGGTGGGGCATTTAGGAGTCCAGGGTCATGATTGGACTCCTTGTCAAAAAACATGAAGATAGGCTGCTACAGGGTGGTTTCCAGGGCTCAGAGTGTAAGGTGGAGGCCTGGGACTGGCTGTCCAGATAATTCACCAGTGTTACTGGTGTCCCCTGTACAGGTGAGCAGTGTCATCACCACAATAAGGACCTGAAAAGACAAAAGAGGGGAACCTTGGACATCTGGGTCCAAGAAGCGAGTGCAGGGAATGCCCCACAAGTATGGAAGTACTTTTTTTTCTGTTTTACCAATATGTAATCTGAATGTCTGAAAAACTGGTATGCATAATGGTGTGCTCCTCTCCCAACAGCTGCAACTGAGAGGGCTCACAATGTCAAGTCTCATGACAGGCACCTGGCCAGGTTGCACCATGAGCATGGTGAGTATGGATGTATTATGCCAGCTGTAGTGCAATAAAGAGTAAAGCATTAACTGCAATAAAATATATACAATAATGTCTGTAGTGCAATAAAGTTGGAATTAGAGCTGTAGTACACTAAATGTGGAATTAGAGCTGTACTGCAATAAATGAATAACAACTGTAGTTCAATAAAAACAAGAAACAGTACCAATAACAGCAAGAAAAATGGTGTCCATCAGAATTGTCTTGTCGTAACCATTGCAGTAAAGCTGTATGCATTGAGTCTGTAAGGTAAGGTTGTTTCTGTCAAGTGTAACACTGTAATAGCTGTAGAATACAAATCTAATGGCTGCAAACTGTATTGCTTAACTCATAGTACTGTTCAAGGCTTTTTCTAGGCCAATACCAGCCACATAATGCTCTGTCTTCTACAGACGTCAGGTAATAAAGGTATATGGGTGAGGTAGCCTACTCCATGGCCAGATATTGTGTGTGTGGACTTCACAGCTATTGCAAACCAATAACAATAATACGTGTTCACCTGTATTGTTGAAAATAAAATAAAGCTGTAGTAATATATGCAGTATGGTTGTATACCATGCATGTGTGTTTTGTTGGTACTGCAGTCTAGTAAAACAGTGTAACAGTACTAGAATGCTGGAGGAAAGTCCTGTAACTTGTATTGCACAATTCATAGTATGTTTCCAGGTGGTCTCCAGGCAAGTATCAGTCGCCTTCTAGTCAGCTGTGCCTCAGTAGCTCAGTCTGTTAAATTCCTTGTATACTGTACATTTTGCCACACACTGTCCTGGGTTCGAATCCAGTGCTATGTAACACTACATTACCAGTATCAGTCATGTAATGCTTAAAATTTCTCTCCCCAAGAACACAAAAATGTGATGGGTGGGTTACCCCATATTATGTGCAGATGTTGTGTTTAGATCTCACATAATGTTATTCTCAACAGCAAGAATGTGTGCATTAGCATTGTTGATTCAAAAATAAAACTGTGCAATCCCAGTATGGCTGTATCTCTTTCTTGTCCATACTATGCTGCTGCAGTCAATTATTAAATTATTTGCAGATGTCCCCTGCAGTCACAGCTAGTGAGTTCTACTCCCATGCCTGCCAACTAAGCCATGACGGTTGTCCAGTTTAATTACTGTACACAAACATACCTCTCAAGTGTCACAGTTTCTCATAATGTAATTAGAACTGACTAATCCATCTGTCATATGTTTACCAGATAAATTATTACCTGAAATGCAGTGTATCACCAAATCCATTTACAGAACACCCTGGTAGTTATATAAGTCCACATTATGTGAAACCATTCTGAGTAGTTCTGTAGGTTCATAGATTAGTACTAGGCTAACTGCCCTTGGGAGCCATTTTTAAGCCTAGCCAATTATCCCTTGTGAGACTCAAACCCTGCACCTTGTGTTTGTAAGGCAAACACCTTAACCATTAGGCCACCGTCCCAACCTATACTGCATTTGTTAGTGCTTGGCCCTTATTGTACCATGATATCAGCTTGAGAGGTATGTATGTGCTACAACAGCTATAGGAGAATTGTATTCACTGTAATCACAACTGTCAGTGCATACCTGTAGAAGTATGTATGACCAGTGTTGTCAGGGATATCATTTGCAATGTCACTAATTGAATGTTTTTCTGTCTCTCTCTCTCTCCCCCCACTCCTTATCTTAATTTATTCATTATTGTAATGTATTATTACGATTTAATATTAACATGTTTTATTAAACTTAACTATATTTTGGAAAATGTGATTGATTATTCTTATGTTTTATTATGATTTAATATTAAAATATTTTATTAAACTAACTGTTTTGTTGACTGTATGGTTTACTTCACACTGGTATGCTGTTACCATACTGACTGTTATGTTACATTATGTTGTGTTGCACAAAATGTACATTAATATGTATTTGGAGTAATAAATGTGATGTTCCATTGTGTTAATACTAACAATGATTTGGTTGTTAATAACCATAATATATTGCTATATCTCATGTACCACAGCACGTTAAGTCCGACTGATCCCCCTACCTTGCCTCAACTGGCCGTGACACTGGGTCCCAACACATCTGGGACCCAGACCAGTGGTGGTCCCTCTACTACTCGTGCACTACCTGTGATATCGGGTAGTACCACCCCAGGGGACAAGGCCCAGTCCATCTCTGGAAGCAGTGGCAGAGAGAGAGTAGTCACCCATGATGAGCTACCGGTACTGGTGTGCAGGATAGTCCACCATGGCTATGACCAATGCTGCGCCAGACTGAAGGCATGCTGGCTGATCTGGTGGCACAGAGTCACCCTAGTGCCCAGCCTCCAGCACAACAACCCTTGGAGCAGTGAAGGAGCAGTGCCATTGGTTCCATGGTTGAGGACGTGAGTCACACTGCTGCCATCTGGAGGGACATGGGACTTACATTCCACAACATCCCCACTGTTAAAGGTGTTCGCCCCACTCATGTGTCACACACCTCTGCTGTCTGCTGTCTTGTCTGTCTTGTGTATATGAAAACGCATCTTCACCTACCCAGCTTACCTCCCCCACATATGCCTATGTCCCTTCCCCTACATTCCACTCTCACTTTAAAAAAAAATGGGCACCTGTTCCAAAAAAAAAAATCCCCCCATACATAGCTCTCCATTTCGCACATGTGTCCACTGGACACATGTAATTCAGTCCAATTGGCTTGACAATACAGTTATGTTGTCTTCAACACTCTTTCTGGGGTTTGAAAATCCAAATTCATTTACAAATCTGTCAAAGTGCGCAGTTGTTGTACAAGAAATGGATAGCTATGGTTCTTCCCTACACTCTTCCTGCACATCCCTCCCTTCCTTTCAGTATCGTTTTCCCCTGCTTGCCCCCATTTCACCACTTTCCTATCACCCCTTTTTTCTTTTCTTTATATTTTTTAAGCATGAAGCTGCACGGCATGCCATGTTGCCCAACTTTGCTTATCTCAGCTAAATAGACCTATAATGAGTATATGTGTTTTTAACATTGTAAGTCACATGTACAAAATAAACAACTCTGCTATGTTTCGAACCCAAGCCTATCATACCTGCAACACACTGCATTAACCCACCATGCCACACAACTCTTAATTAAAATAGGTGGTTTAAACAAAACATAGTAAATACCAATTACAGTCATTAGGCGTGTTTCAGTGGAGCTGCGCACCGCGCCACACCAAGCAAACTGGAATAAACAAAAAAATGGAAATGAAAAAAATGGGAGTATACATTGAATTCTGGTGCAATACGACACCACTAGACAGCCAAACACATGATAATGGATGTTCCTGAGGCCTGTGATAGCTGTTAAATGTGCCCTTTTATTAGCAACATGTAGAAAGTCACCTGCTAAGGCATTCATGGCAAAATACATGTTCAACTGGGACTCTGGTGCAGAAATACATCCATATAAAGCCACAGGGTCTATATTATAACCTTGAACAATTAAAAGAGTGAACGCTCTTTAATCGACCCCTGAAAATCGAAAGCACTAAATCCTGAACACATGGAACAGTGATTTTTTCTCAGGGAAAAAAAAAATCACTGCTCCAAAAAAAAAAAATCCAAACACAAAATAAAGTGGGGGGCTTTGCCCCCCCCCCCCAGTGTGGGCAGCTGTGCCCCCCACACACCCCTACTTAAATATACAAACTCCAAGATCACACCACAGTGGAGGAAATGGCAAAGTCCCGAAAATGGCCCAGTGATTTTTTTTTCCTGGGAAAAAAATTTGCTGTTCCGATTGTGTTTGGGATTTAGTGCTTTTGATTTTAAGGGGTTGTTTAAAGATCGTTCACTCTTTTAATCATTCAAGGTTATAATATAGACCCAAGCCATGCACATACTGATGGATGTAGAAAATGTTTGTCACAGCCTGTATGCGTGCACATATATCTTGCAAGTACACTTGCTATAGCAATAACTAAGCAGCTCAGTCTGTTAAATGACTTGCATACAGTACATTTTGCAACACACAGTCCTGGGTTCAAATCCAGTGTTGTGCTGCATTCAATTACATTATTGTGAAGACAGCAATTAATGGATCATTAATACACTCTAAATCCACACAAAGCATTGCAAATTAAATAACCCCTTTTCAGTGCATGAAGTCACAGACCTGCAGGTAGTGACATAGGACACACTTCATATATCCATATAGCAGTACTATATGTCACCAAGTACTCTGTTATTAACACAGTTGCCTAACATCCGTACCTTAAACACATGTCTTAATTGTAGTGTAAAGGGTACCCTCACCCTGGCACTGCCTCTACAACAAGGTAGACACAGATACACCTACTACTTGTTATCTTCCAAACTGTTCCACACTCTCTGCCTATGTCTACTACCTGCAGCAACACCTGCAGCCTGTGGTACACACAGCTCTATGTAAAGGTTTCTGCTACAGACCTACCCTTTGTGATGATGTAGTCTCCTCACCCCTGTAGTGTCCATCACAACAGCTAAGAAAGGGGCCCAGGTCTACATGAAGGCCTTATATATTGCACAGTGATTGCATGTCATTGGCTAATGATAGTGCAATTCAGCTGCTTTGGCTGCAATTAGCATTTCAGAACCACATATTGGTTTAGAGGTAATTACCTGCTGTTGGTGTGCATGCTTAAAAGTCAGGCAGCTGGCTGTGGGGAACCATTCTGTATGAGATCTTACTCACACAGAGCACACATTTGTGAAACTTTACCAGACACACAGTTCAACAGAAGAGTACTGCACTCTAGCAGGCATGTAACTGTTTTTTGTGTATAACAGTATTCAGATGGGAGGACAGAGGTATGGGGAATAGGGATTATAGCAGTAAGCCGGTAATAAGACCTGTAGTAATGAAATGTCAGCGATACCCTGCTGACTTACACCTACAGAGGACGTACAGTACATCAGGGTGGCATTGTCTTTTGTCAGTGTGGCACACTGTGTTGTCTGAGTGTCCCTATATAGTGGTTATTATAGCATACTGCTATTTGTCTGGCATTGCTTCTATGACATATTATTGTGTGGCTGGCCTTAGGGGACACACCACAGTGGACTGGAGTATTGGGTGTATGATCATACAGCAGAAGCTGTCATGGCACACTGGGAAATATCTCGGTAGTGGTACTGTCTTGGTTGTATCCACACACATATGTTGTCACACTGTGGGTTAAGCCATGTGTGAGCAAGCAGTGGATAGTGCCAGTCATTTTGCCCTTGCTGTTTCTGTACATAGTGGACATCCACATATCTGATCATGTAATGTGTTCCATTCCTGTTGTCTTTCAGTAATGTACCACAGATGACACCCACTCATCTCGGATGCAGAGAATGAGATAATTTTGCAAGGACTAAGGAACCATCATGACATCCTTTTATCCAGGGGGAGACAGGGAACAACGGGCTGCACTGTGGTCAGAGCTTGTCCATGCCATTAATGCCGCGGGCCAGCAGGGCAGGATATATGAGCACCGAGCAACCAGTATGATTAATGCTGCAAGTCAATGGGCAGAGGATATAGCCGGGGATCATGCTGTCACTGGTGGGGGGCCTGCAGCAGAACAATTATTTTCCATCACTGAGGAACTCCTGGCGTACCTAGACACACACAACAGCTCCCAGGCATCCTTCACACCGTACATCATGGAGGTGGGTGCCACAGTTTCCAAAGCTGAGGAGTATGCAGGTAAGCTTACTGTGATCAGCATTGTAATATTGTAGCAGTCAGTATCTCAGGCTATAGATACTTTTATATGGGGGTCAGGTCTTTGTTCTTTTGGGGGGGTGTAACCTCAGGTATACACTCATACACAGATTGGGAACAATGCAATAAGTAACACAGTAGCTACTGTAAATGTGAAATATGTGGACACATTACCTTGTGCTGCAACATGCAGTGGTACTGACATTACCCCACTCTCAACTTTTCACAGGTCTGTCAGGTATTGCTCAAGGCCATGGTCCTGCCCCTGGTAAGTATGACACTTGTTTTGTTAAGGAACAATTGTAGTCTAGTATGGTTAAAGGCCAGAAAAATGCCCTATGTACACTTATTTGTATGTGTAAACAGCGTAGGATGTTTTTAAATGCCAGTTTGAATGAGTTACCTAAAGTTTCATGAAGGGGTAGTCAAAGGAGTGTAGTTCAAGAAACAGATACACTTTGGCAGTTACAGGTAAGAGCAGATAAGGCTCTTGGTTTAAATGAGGCAAGGAATCTAAAATGTCTTTTAAAATACAACAGGTTGAAGGCAAATACATTAGGCAGTGAAATATGTATTTCCATATAATTGTGATGAGAGTTGCACTGGGTTTTATGTCTTCTTTTTTCAATTATAGTATTATACTGAGTAAGTAAACGGTAATTATTACTGGACATGTTTGACTTGATATACTTCAACTGATGGTTATAAAGGTCCTGAGTTGAATTTGAATTGTGTCCCAAGGTAGTACTTTGTGGACGAAGGCAGAGAAGGAAGTTGTTTGATTGCTAATCCAGTTGTGGGTCTTTGTTATGAGTCTTGGCTGTTTTTTGTATGCAGCAGTGCAGGTATTAATGTACTGTTTTTTTTTTATTCTTATTGCAGGTGACCATGGTGGTTGGTGTCTGTCCCCTACACAACCTGATGTCAGTCTCTCTTCGGACACTGATGATGATGGTGATCACAGCAAGGCACAGGTGGGGGTGTCAGGGGCTTAATTTGTCCCAGAGGTAGACATCACTCTTCTACCCCCATTGTCACCACACACAGTCTGTAGACCCCATCCTGAGAGGCTGCAGATATTGTACCATCAGATGGTGGAGGCATTGAACAGGTAAGTGTGGCAACTATGGCTCCAGTGAGTGTAGACTGTGGCCATAGCCAGAGACCTGGTGAGGTCCCACACAGACAGATTGGCAGGGGTGATTGTAGGAGGTCTGCTGTCTGTCCACCACCTGTTGCAGGTGCCACATCATGGGTCACCCTGCAAATATTTTGGGCTGTCATGGAGGCACAGGCATGTTCTAATGGAACACCAGGCATATGCTTAGGGTTATGAATGCTGCACAGTCTGACAACTGTGACAGCCTCCACTGCATTGGGGACACCCTGAATTGGTTCATTGATGCAGTGGACAGACAGTGGGCTGAGACAGTGTCTGTCTTGGACCGCACATTGTCTGTGCTGGAACATGTGGTTGGAGTTGCGTGTCATACCATGGATGTAGGTCAGCAACACCATCTGCTGAGAGTCCATGTGGCAGTGCACACTCATGCTCCTGTAGTGGCAGTACATCCAGTGCTACAGAGGGGAGAGTGCTGTCCACACCATGATGTGGCAGGCCATAGGCTCATTATCCTGGGTGTTCCATGGGGCAGATACACACACACACACACACACACACACACTCACACACACTCTCTCTCTCTGACACAGTCATGCACCAAGAGGGCTGGAGTGAGAGTAAAACCCCTACCTATCTAATCTTATATACTGTAGATCACAGTATTTATCACAAGCACCACACGTTAAGTCTGTTGTATATGTGATTGCAGGCACAGTACTTGTGCATTACACAGTCTAGGCCTGTGTTGACCAGCATCTGTGGCCTGCAGTGTGATATTGCTTCATACTTTTATCTGTATCTAGTATCCTAGCAGGGAGATAACTGTAATTATCCTAGCTATGTGTGTACAGTTACCAGTATGGCCATATGTGGCTGCTTGCAGTTACATAGATATACCTGTGGGCAGGGACAAGTTGCCCTGTCCATACATGCATTGAAAACATTATACATTACAGCATCTGCTCACTGTGTCTATCTACATGATGACATCCAGCAGGCACAGGTATCTATGGGTAAGTGGAATTTGTACTGTTGCACCCTTAGCTTGGATCCTTTGAGCAACAGTATGGCTGTGTGATAGTGGAGATTTACTCATCATTATTAGGGCATGTTGGACAATACAGACATCTGTACACATATTTATGTATATAACAGGGATGTATATATAACTGTAGCTGCGTGTGTGTATGATATGTATACATGTTATGTAGATCTATGGGGGAGTGTATGTATCATGTTAATATATATAGCTATATATATATCTGTACATATCTATTTGACACTACATACCGATAGATATACTATGCATGTGAGAGAGAGATAGTGACAGATGGATATGTATACGTATATCTGTCTGTATAGACATTTATACATAACAGGTCATTTTGACGAGGGGGCAACAGGATTGCACTCATTTTGTATGGGCATGCCCAGTGGGACTGTCAGTACTAATAAGGTGACTCCAGTCCACACCTACCTGTACTCCAGTCTGGGATTTTGTATGTTACAGACATTAGCATCCACCCCAGTTTCTGCAGCACTGCACCTCATTCATACTGTCCACAGCATTCCCCAGCTGTGTTCTCTATTTAATCTGTGACTGCGGTTGGTAATATTATACCACTAACAGACTGTCAGTCTGCATACCTCTCAACTAACTCTCCTGATTTCCATAGAATGTCCAGAGTTTTCCCTCATATGTTTGGCCTGTTCCTCATACATTTGTGGTCTTCTGGTGAAGTATTGAGTATTGATATCAATACATTATACTATTTACAGACAAACCTTTGTTTTTCAGACATTATATCCTTCAGAACTTATATAATAATGCAACACCTTTACTTCCAGTGACTTTCTAGGTTTATGGGGATAATATTTGAAATCTGTCCCTATGTTTGGGCCTTTGTTCCCCTCAATCTTACTGGCTTTGTCCAGATTTCTTGCAGTAAGAGGTATGACAGTCTGTGAAAATGCCAACATAGTACTACCTCACATGCAAAAGATGTGAGTAATTCCAGATTAGAACCATTAACACCATTACCCATGCTAGCTTCCCTACTCCACTGAGCCACTCAGGTCACCAGACAGACAGGAGTCATTCATCACACAATCAGCAGCATAAATATGTACATTGTTATTCTTCAGGAGGAGAGACATACAATGATGTGAGCAATATCTATGTTACAGCCCTGAGATTGCCTGGCCCACTGATATACCATAGGTGATTTTCTGTTAAAGCAGTTGTATGGGTACACTGCTGTGTTGGGGTGGAGGAACAGCGGCACATGATCTGCTGAGATATACAGTAGTCCAAATATCGTGAACACACTGTTTAACGTGTCCCTTGACTGATGTAGTGAATATTCCAATCATGAGGCTTAGTGACTACTATGAAACACATACTTTTGGACTGGGTATCTGTAACTCCATGTGAATGTTACATCTGTGCAATTAGCCCACTCTATTTCCTTACATAACAGCAGCAGATCCATACATATGACATATTATAGTAATCCTTACAATTAGTGTATAGTTTAGAGACTTACCTTGCGAATGCAGCAGTTGAGAGACCTGTAGTTCAGGGATGACTCTGTGTGATGCAAGCTATACACAACCAATACATGGATAGGTACAGGTTGTGTGGGTTGCTGGCATCAGCACGTTTACTATATGTATGTAAGTAGGAGTAAGGGGTCTGTCCCTAGTCCCCTAGGATGTCAGTGAATGTGCTATGCGTTGTCTTTTAGCCAGTGCTAGGGCATACTGGGCATGTCTATGTCTGCCTACAGAGACATCATCAGGGGCTCCTCCTCTGAATCCTCTTGTTAGTGTGGCTGTGGTGACCTAGGCACTGGTGGGGGGCTGTGTATCCCTTCCCTTTGCTGATCCTGCTGCAGCTGTTTCCGCAGGATCATATTATGTAGCATGGCACATACTGTGAACATATGTGCACATGTGGCTGGATAGTACTGCAGGGCTCCACCAGATATATCAAGACACCAAAACTATGACTTCAGCAGCCCAAACACATGCACAACGATGTTCCTAGTTTGTGTGTGTGCCTCATTATAGCATTCTTCCATGAGTGTGTGTGCATTTCTGATGGGTGTCATTATCCATGGTTCCAGGGTGTAGCCAGCATCCCCCAGTAAATAGCTATGTGGGATGTCCCTGCTAGCAAACATCTGATACAGCTGTGATATGTGACAGATATGGAAGTTGTGATAACTGCCAGGGCTGCCAGCACACACATTCATGATAATGCCCTGGGCATTGCACATGACCTGGCAGTTGATGGAGTGGTACCCCTTGCAGTTGACATAGATTCTACCCTCCTCACCAGGTGGTGCCTTGATGTGTACATGACTGCAATCTATGGCACCCAGTACTTCAGGATAGTGTGCTACATGGTAGAAGTGTTGCATATTGCCGGCCCTCAACTCAGGGGTGAGGGGAAAATACATCTGCTGACTGGCATGTGATAGCATTGCATTCAGGACCTGGTGGAGTAACCTGGATGTTGATGCCTGTGAGACCTCCATCTTGTCCCCACTTGGTCTTTGGAAGGTATCTGTGGCTATTATCCTAAGGGCTACACATACCTTTGTTTCCACTGGGATGGGTTCCGCTTTGTTGGCTCTGGGTCTGAGTTGATGTCGGCAGAGTTCAGTGAGTTCTTGTAGTATGCCCCTGTCCACCCTGTAGTGCTCTACAATCCCCAGCTCATATAGATCCTGGAAGGTTACCCTGGGCCTGAACACTCTTCTCCTTCTCTGCCTAGACCTATTGTCAGCAGAGCCAGCAGCAGCATTGACTTTGGCATCTAGCACATACAGATGTAGCAGACCTGCAGCAGCCCCTAGCATTCTTTCACTTAAAATTCCCAAGCCTGTACTCTAATGGTGCAGAGTATGGGTGAAAAATCAGAATGTAGGGTGTATGCATACCTTATAGTGCTCTACTGTAGGTGCTGACTATGTGATTGGCTACCTATGATGCATTCCACCTGCCAAGTAAATCATTAAGAAGATTTAATGGCCCTAGTTTAAGTGAAACAGGGGTCATCAGTAATTAATATATCATTGGCTTTTAGATACACTCAGCACAGCAGCGTGCCGAACAAGCACTGCAAAGGTAAACAAAGCTTAGCAGTCACTGTACACATACCCCTGAAAAGTCCCACTCAGCGAGGTGGTGGAAACACATGCCCTGAAGGTAAATAAAGCTTAGCAGTCACTGTACATACCCCTTTCTGGGCACAGCGGAGCACCAGGCAAACAGGCGCAGCTGAGCTCCAATGAGCTTATAAGTCCTCATGCACACCCCCTTCTTGATGTCAGCTACCTCTTCTGTGGACACCAACACGGTTCTGTGCCTACACGGAAGAGATATGTGACACAGATACCCATTTGTGCTATTCAGTAACCCCAACTCATTTGCATAGGGATCCGTGCACACAACCTGGAAACTACATAGTTCAGGCCCTACCTCATTAGCAACAGCACCATTCCACCATTGTAAATACTCCATGCAGGGTCCTATAATACTGTTCTGTCACATACTATTAAATGTGTTTTTTCCACTCTTTTTTTTTTTTTTCATAAGCATGTTTACGCACAGTGGCTTGTTGTGTAAAGATACCCAAATCATTAAAAAAAATAAAATTATTTTAACTTATTTTCATTATGTTTTTGGACACATGGTAGATAGTTTTGCTCACGTCTGTATATGCTATGCCATTTCTGTCCATCTACCTATGTTTTTACAGCCCCTGTTATCTGTCTAAAATCCTGTTCACTGAATTTTTCCATGTATACTTTGGACACCAACACAGGTTCTGCAGGGCTGCCTATCTGCTTGCTAGATCTCTCTACCTCCCTCATTTGCATGAGAGTCACCTGCTTATGAGGTGATTTGCATGCCATGGATACTCCCGTGTTGGCGTGTGCATGCGTGCTGACAAGCTGTGTTTACTGAATTGCAAACCTGCTTACTTTCTTGTAAGCAGCATGCCATGATGCTTGTACAGTAAAAAAGACTGTGCAGGCTTTATTAAATTCCCCCAAAGATATTTCTTCCAGTTATTTCTAGTATTTACATCATCATACAGTTCCTTCAGTCTCTAGTATGTTTGAATATGGCTTTGGTGTAACAGGTCTAGGATTTGCTGCTTCCTGGTGACTCCCAGTTGTATCATCACTAATTGGTGTTGCAGTACTTGGTTTAGACAAGGATGCAAGGATTTTTTAAGTGCTTCAGCATATGATAATTTAGAATGGGTGCAAGCAAATTGTGGTATAGATGAGTAATGCTCACAGAATCCAATTGTTTGTGAGAGTCTAGCCTCAAATTTGGCCAGGTACTTGCATCTTTCACAGACAGTGACAAGTTAAATAAAAGTTCATCTGTGAGCATTAGTCAATTCTGGCAGACCTTCTATTTCAGACCAAGGGTGCAAGATATGTTAAGGAAAATAATATAATAGTATTTCTATGTCTAGATTAAAATATTAGTTAAAAGAAAAATAGACATTAATTTACGTTTGAGCAGTAAATTAACAATATGTGGTAAATATTCTAGTCTAGTCTAGCTTGTCTGTAAGGCCAGTTTGATGGATATCAAGGGTGAATGAGAGAAGATAACAGTATTCTGGCTCCTATTCTAAGATACTAATTACACATAAAAGGATAAACACAGATAAACATTATGTTCATGCACCAAAGCAATGTATGCAGTAAATAATCTGGATTAGAATGGCTAATGTGATGTTGCTCTATTCTGCAATTTGTACTTGTTTAACTAGAAGCACTAACTTAATTTTGTAAATAAACAAGGGCATAGAACAAGTTCCCAATAAGCATTAGATTTTCCAAGACACTTAAAAATCAAGTTGACTACAATTGACAGCTGGCAAAGGAGGTTGTAGAGAAATTGTGGCTAAGGCTAGCAATGATGTATTGCAACAGTTTTTAGTAAATGTAAATGAGAAACTGATATATTATGAAAAAGAGATCATAGAGAGAAAAAGAATAAACTGTTCTGGGATCTCCGGGACTATGACAACAAGAGGGTGTTTGTGGTGATAACCAATCCTAAAGCATAACATAGAGTGAGTTTTGGAGGGGGTAGGAATGTTTCCAATGGCGCAAACCATCCGTTAACATTGGGGGAGAGCAGCATGTCTTCTACGGACAATGAAAATGAGACTAATAATGAGTTTCCTCGTTTGCCATCAGTGGGTAATGAACAGTATATGGTTCAGAATTTTCAAAAACAAAGGAATCATAAGCGAAGATGGAATGTACAGGAAAGTAGAAGAGATAATACGAGTAGTACACGGACATTTAAGAGAAGTAAATGGTACTAAAACAACAAGCAATGAGGTTCTTGTTGAACCTATACATTATGTGGTTAACTTGTCTAATTACGTTTTACTGACTGTGAATTTAGTGTGTTAAATAAGGGTTTAAAATTTATTCCAACTACATGAAATTAAAAAAGATATTTTTTGTTTTAACAGAAAATTGAATTTACTTGATTATTTTGAAAATGTTAAAGAAAATGAGATATGTATGAACAGTGAAAGTGATAACTCTATTTCAAGTAATGATAGTTTTTTTCATGTGAGTCTAGTGAAAATGAGAATGCTTATTGTAAGTTAAGCACAGATAGTATCAAAGTTCAAAGTGATGTTATGCCACCATGTAAAAAAAATATTCGACAATTTGGGATTTTCCTTATTGTGTTAAAAAAGAATATGAAAAGTTTAATGAGAATATAAAAAATGTCTTATAATCTAAATAAAAACAAATGGAAAAGTTTGAAGGAATTAAGCTAAAGGAGAGATCTACTATTCAAGCCAGCAGACAAAGGGGGAAAAATGGTGGTCTTACATTATTTGTAGTAGAGGGTATAATCAAAAAGAGGTACAAGAGAGTATGGATAGAGTTTTTAAGACTAACAAAATAATAGATTTTAAAATGCATGGAGAACAAAGACAGCAGTTCTCTTTTCAGCAGGGGCAAGAAAATATTTATTTTGTGTCTACATATTCACTGTTTACAGAAAGGTTATCAGAATTGGTTAAGTACACGTAGGGTATGTTGGAAGGAAAGATGGAAGTTTTAAAATGGAAAAAACTCAGTTTTTTCATACAGGAGGGGAAGAAGTATTAGGGATTTCCTGGTACATGGAAAATTTCAGATGCCACTAGTGGAAAGGCATAAAGAAATTCATAGTAAAGGTACATACCCATGTGGGATATGTAAATATATAACTAAGGAATTTTCAAGTAAATGGTGTGTATAATTGTCAAAGTCAATGCATTATTTATGGTCGTAAATGTCCATGTGGAAAATTTTATGTGGGGGAGAGTAAGAGAGCCTTTTCCACTAGATTAAAAGAGCATGTGAGGGATATAAAAAATAATAAACAAACCAGCCCAGTGGCTATACATTTTAATCAAGATCATGAGGGAAATCCTGAGGACTTACAAGCTACAGTTTTAGATAAGGTGTATGAAATGAATAACTTGGCTCCTGCTGAAGTTAAAAAAATGTTGAGAAAAAAAGTAACCATGCTGATTTTAAAATTTGACACACTTAGCCCTAAGGGGCTTAACCAAGAATGTAACTGGAAATGCTTGCTGTGATTGATTTGAATTGAACAATTGCGTAATTGTATAATTGAATAATGAATGTATGTAGGGGTACTTAAATGTGTGGAGAAGTTTGAAGGATTTGTACTCTGTAAAGGCTAGCAGAGCTGAAGCACTAGAGAGATCAGAACTGTGTTTTTACACAATAATTTTTTTTTATATATTGCTGGCTTATTTTATGGTTACAACGACTAGAATTTCTTTTTGTAAGCTTATAAACCTTGGCAGGTTGGAGCAGACCTGTTAAATGGTTGCACATGAGGCCTTGAAACCAGTTTCCACTTTGAAACATTTAGGCAGCTTTTAAAGATATTAACTTAAGACTAGCACTGGTTTTCAGAAAACCACACACCACTGCTTCTTTACAAGACTTCAGTCCTCTCAAGGTTTTATTTTATTTATATTTTTTTCATATTTTTAACCCTACTGGAACAGGACCATTTTCACAGAAGACTAAGTGGAAAAACCTGTGGATGGTAAAAAAAAGTATGTAGTACACAAAATAGACTTTTGAAGTATGCAGTACATAGTATTTAGGGGTAAGAAAAATTGAAAACCAAAATTGGGGTAACATGGATATTATTAGTTATTTACAAAACCTGACTAGAGATTATTATTTATATAAACACAATGTAAACATACTGAAAATAATTATATTAACAGCAAATAATATATATGATTTCACTGCTTTATTTATAACTGTTTCCATATATCAGCAAATTGTTCATATTTTACTGATGGCAGTCATTCATTGAAAGTGCGGAGATATTACCAAATTATGTAAATATGTTTCTAAAACTTATATTTGTCACTCAGTACACTTCAGTTTTCTAATTTTAATCATGTTATGTGACCTTGATGTGTTATTACTGCAGATACTTTCATTTATCTGTAAGATGATATTATTAAAGACAGTTTGAATACTGTAACATACAGTGAAGAGTTAAATATACAAAAATGTGAATTGAGTTTCAAGTAGAATGATGTGACATATTAACCATTCTAGTGAACAATAATTTGAAAGGTTAATACAGTGTGAGAAGTTTCCCCTTTTGCGTTTTTTTTTTTTAAGGTTGTAAAATACAGCAGTAAGCAGATGCCTGTACACAATAGTTTTGGGGGGCTGATTCAGAAAGGTTACAGTGAGGTGTAAACAAGGAGTACACCTCGGGGTAACCATTTCATATTCAGAGACAGCTCTACCACTGTATTTTAGCATGAAGACAAGTAGCACCATGGGGGACTGCTCTGTGACCATGCTAAAAGCAGAAGCATTAACCTACTCTGCTAACTAATCCAGCAGTGTATTTTTTTATATAATAATGTCTGGAATGATCCAGTAACAATCCATGAATCACAAGGGACAGTGGGGGGAGGCTTCAGTACAAAGCCAAGAGGAACACTAAATGATACCAGGAAGGTTATGTAAACTATCACCAGGATTCACTTATAAAGTTAATTGAGCAGCATCTCTAGCACCAATATACAACCTACAAACACTAAAATGTATGGAAATCTAGTGTCTGTCATTATGGACTGACATGCTTTACAATTTAGGGGACAGGGACATATATATATAAGAAGAGACATTCTAACAACTAGAGGAGATAGATAAGAGGTATGAGTGGTGGCTGGTGACTTCAAATCAAAGGGGGGCTGCAGAAAACAGCTGAATGGGTGGGGCCAATGGGAAGGGGTGTGGCCAACTAGAAAGGGGCAGAGCTATGCTCAAAACTGCAAAAACTGGAACTTTAATTAAATACACTGCCCTGGGTGCCAAACCATCATTATGACAGTCGAATCAAGACAAAATGAAGTGGAGAAGAATATAAATATTTAAAAAAAAAAAACATTTCAATGCATTGGCGATATGACAGCTTACTTAATATCTAGATGGAAACAAAAAGGTTGTGAGGCATAAAAAAATAAATTACTTTTTAATTTTAAATACATTACTGGAATGCCACTCAAAATCAAGTATAAAAAAACAAACAGCCAACAACATGCATTTTCTGAATAATAAGCATAAATCAACAGTAAAAAATATGACAGAAAACCAGAATATTCTGCAAAATCAAGAACAGATGAAAAGCAATGACTGTACTTGTGTCTACCTTGGATGGCGGGATACTCTGTCACCACACTTACACTGCATAACTGCTCCTTGCCTTGCTTGGACACATCCAAAGTCACTACATGGGGTAGTGGGGTACAAAAAGTATGTCACAATTTGAAAATGTCTCTGGCTGACATTGATAGGCCTGACACATTTGTCATACTCTCAACCTCAGAGCAACAGCATTCTAATAAAAACAAAAAGTTAAATTTAACTGTCATTAGTGGACACTATGAAAGCCAGTTGACATGACATATCGTGCAGTGCCTTATGATTTATGCATGTATAATAACTCTAAACCTGTATGGATTCCTAGAGCCTTGGGCAGGGTCTCCTTTTAGAAAGGTCCACGTGACAGTACTAACTATCTGTTTAACCCCATAGATAGTATTGGGAAGAGTCTAAGATATACATTATTCTGAATCAGTAACTGATCAGAACCTAAAGTCTGGCAAAAAAGTAGGCTATGTTACATCTAAAACAAATCAAGAACTCAGAATGCTGAATAAATCTAAACATATCTAACAGAAAAAGCTTAGTTAGATACTAACCATCCTTTGTTGTGCTCTGGCCTATTATATTCATCTTATATTCTGACCAACATCAGACAATTCCAGTAGAATTGTGGATATGCAGGTAGCTTTGCTAATAAAATCTATCACTGTGCTACTCAACAAATGATGAGCTACCTGGAATTAACGCACACATTAAGTCTTTCTTAGTTAAAGTCTACATGTAACATAATACATAAATCTGTCAGATAATGAACATTTGCAAATTTAACTGTAGTATACAACTCATTTAGATAACTAAAATGACAATGCCAAAATCTAACAGAAAAATAAGAACATTCATATAATCTCTTTGCAACATATATGTGTCAAAACTTTGAAATTCAATACCTCTACATCTATGCACTGAATCACATCATAAGACATTTGTAAATAAACTCAAGATATAGCTAATGCCCACTTGGAACTGCAGTTGTACATAACTTTGATCACATTAATAAAGTGTACATTACTAACACAAGATATGCCCTTTTGTATTAAACTACACCACATGTAAACTATCACACTCAGCTGCCTTTTTCTTCTACATTAACCTTATTACCACTTTCCCCTGCACTAACTCCTCCTTACCTTCTCAGTTTTTCCACATCACTATTTAATTCTTTTGCTAGAATAATTACACAAAACTCTCACATCATGCTAGCATGTCTGTCTTGTAATTCTATCTGACAGTTACTTACTTAAACACTGATGGAACTTCAATGAACCAGTTAGTACAGCTGAGCTTACAACAAAACGTATATAGGCAATATATACAGGTTAAAGAAGTATTATCAATTTACAATAAATACACACAGAAAATAAACACGGCGTTTTCTACATAATCACTTTCTTCACCCAGAAACCTTAATTACAATGTATGCCAAAACACCGTTTATTAACAGACTGTACTTCAAGCTCTTTCTCCCTAACAGAGCAGAAACAAAGAAGTGTTGGTCATTTCAACGTGAAACTATAAGAAATGTGAGTACTACACTTTGTCTATATTTTACTAGAAGGAAGGCAATTTGTTAGCAAGAGCTGCTGAGTGTGGCCAATGGATACATCATACTGGTGTAGTAAGAGTTGCAGCAAAAAAAACTCAAGGGTACAGAGCAAAGTCCAGCACCTACTTCAGTTTATCTCTTCTTCAGTTCATGAAGAAAGTAACTAACTCTTTCTTTTCCTCTCTCTGACTGCAAGCCGAAAAAAATAAAGTTGTTTCTTTCCCCAACCAACGACAATGCCGGTATCCACTATCAATCCTCTTCCTCTCACAAGACAAGACAAGTACAGTATTACTGTGCATGCTACTGATTGTTTCTCACTCTCTTTTTTGAGAAGAGAGCGAGAACCAATCAGTAGGAATCCAGCCGTCCATGTCACGTATGTGTCTGCAGACGTGGCAGTCTGAACCCCTTTCTAATTTACTGTGCGGTTAAACCACATAGACTTCTGGGCATCACACTGATGCCTTTTCTTTAATCTGGACTGCCTTTACAGCAGTCAGATAGTAGATATGTTCTAAAAAAATTTTTAAAAAACCCGAAACTCGACAAGCATGCGCAGTTCGAGTTCCGGGACTTTGCGGACTCGCTCAGAAGCACAACATCATATAGTGTTATATACAACATAACACAAACAAAATATTAATACATTTTTTTTATTCATGTCAAATGTCAATATACTTCCATCTTTTTCCTGGGAGGGCTGCAGTCCTGCAGTCCATTGGCATGAGCCGCCCCTTAAGTGATGCGCATGTGTGTGACGTGTGTGTGAGACAGAGAGAGAGAGTGAATTGGGAGGGGTGCTTTTGCCAATGCAATGCATTTGCCACCAGTGTTAGCTACAGCAGAAAAATGCTGATTAGCACCAATGGTAATTAAGAGAAATTCAGAGATATGCAGATTAGCTGATAATGAGGTATTTCCTCATTGCAACTAACATGTCTCTGAGCAGCAATGTAAACAACCCCTTTTTACCACAGCTCTTATGACCAGTTCTAAGTTCTTTTTTTCTGAATCCCCAGGTTTACTTATTAAATATATGTATTAAGGATATTTAAGATAGATGACTTTAAGAAACATTTTTGAAAAGTCTTAAATAGCACCTTGAGGTGGTATTAAACCTGTGGCAAACTAGTTATATGAATGAAGTGGATACATATATATGCCACAAGTACAGGATTATACTAAGATATAAAAATACCAGTTATTTTCAGAAAGATAGTAGTAATATGTAACTATTACTTAATGCTAACATTTATCATTAGAGATTACAATCCTTTTTTCTATTATGTAATTATTGAAGTTTATCACCTGTCAGTTAGCTCACAGATTAAGGCTATGAGCTGTAAATGAGCTACTTCCTGTAATCCAGGGTACAAAGTTTGTTTCCTTCTACCTCTGTTTGCATACTTTGTGACTCTGCTGCGGTAATGTAATCAGACAGTGCTGCCCAGCTGATTCTGAAAAAAGACACTTGTACTCAGTAGAGTTAGCCAGTTAACAAATCTATATAAAAAAAAACTTTAATCAAATGGATTTGCTAGACTTGTATAAATGCTAAACACATGCAAAAATAAATATACTGACTTATAAATCGTCACATTTTGCTAAGCATTATAAATTTGGACTGCTAAATCATAAAAATTTGCTATTTTAAGTTCTAAAAAAGAAACTGAGATATGTTGTTAGAACTATAGGGAACTACTAGTTGGTAGAACTGCAAAGTTCTGATTAGAATGTGATGGTTCTCTATCTTACTTTTTTCCTTTGTTAAAATACATACAAATCATGCTAAGTATATGGGCTGATGAGTCATTAAAAAGTCTTGTTATGCAATATAAACATTAAGTTCTGTATAGGTAGTTTCTTAATTGTTATTAATATTGCCTGTGTGAGCATAAAGGAGTGCAGACGAAATTACCTTCACTGTAACAAAATATAAAGAATGAAAGCTAGGTATAAAGGCAAACAAATAACTAGTGGAATGTCAACAGGAATAACTAATATTACATATGGGACATATGGGATGTATATATGGGACATGTTATGTGATACAGAAACATAATGGTGTCCTGTCAATAAGATATGAATATTCCTATATTTTTTTTATTATTAAAACTATATGATTGCAACTGCTTCAACCTTGCCAGCACATCATGATGTGTAAAGATTGATTATCTACAGAAAGTGAATGATTCAATGAGCCTACTAGTCAGGTTAACTCTGCTTTATTGATAACAAGACAGTGATGTTGGATTATCTAAAAAGAATTACAGTTATAGAAATAGTATTAGGTTTCTTACGCCTTGTTGGTTATCTCAATAAGCAGATGAAGGGACATTTATCTGAAGCAGAGACTTGATAGATACTGTAAAAGGGTGTGAAGGAAATGGAACTTAAATCCACAGAAAGTTGTGGTATGTATGAAATAGATAAGATATATTAATTGGGGAGTTGTCCTCGGGACTTAGCTATAAACTGATAAAGAAAGAGAAATCTAATATATTTGGGTACTGCTTTATGTTATGATATAGTATTTATTTTGTTTTATTTGAATCTGTTATGGTAAGCATGCTGCGGTGGTACGGCGGTAGCGTTGTTACCTCACAGCAAGAGGTTCTCCCGTTCGATTCTCGGCTGGGCTTGGGAGGGCCTTCTGTGTGGAGTCTGCATGTACTCCCCACGGTTGGGTAGCGTTCGAAAGACATGCGTGCGTAAATGGGCATGCCTTCGTTGAAGGTTGAGCATTGAGCTGGCACCTCGGCATTTCATAAAAATCTACTGCCAATCATTAGCGGACCGGAGTTCCGCTGTGGCAACACCTTACTGGGAAAAGCCGAAAGACAAATAAACAAGCATTTGAATCTGTTAACCAGGGTAGAGTACTGGTCACAAATGACCAATTTCAGTCTCAGTTCTAGGAATAATATGACAGTAAAATTAATTTATACAATACAGCCTAAGTGTCAATGCAGTGCAATGTCTACATTAATGTTAATATAATGCAACAACAAGGAAGTACAATTAATTATCCAGTATGAGAAATCAATTACATTATACAGTAGGTTGACATTGAAATTAGCTTATGCATTATGGAGAAGTTGTATATACTATATACAAGAGAGTCCAACCTTAAGGTAAGTGTGATATACAGTTACAGGGTCATAAAAAGTAAGAAAGTTATTAGACAGTGAAAGCATATGGTGTGTTTAGGTACTGTGGCCTGAGACATAACATTATCATTTACCAGGTTTCAGAAGATGAGTTTTTAGTTGTGTCTGAAAGATTGGGTATGATGATATTTCTTTGAGATAGGAGGAAATAGATTCCCAGAGTTTTAGGCCAAGAATGGAGAAGCACTGATGTGTGCAGTGAAGCTTGTTTTTTTTTTTTTTTGGAGCTAGTAGTAAGGGAGCTGAATGGACAAGATTCCTGAAGTTATCTTATTAGTTTAGTTGCTAAGAGTGAGAATATTGTAGATGAAGTAGGTAAATAAGCGGAAAGGTTATCAGTTATAAAAAACAGCTGAGGAAGTGTTTTTAGCACTGGGTTGTCATATAGCAGAAAATACGGGGAGATCACATTAATTCCTCAAATAGCTACTGGTGAGTATTGAAAAACAGTTCGTAATTATGCTGTCAACTTCCTAAATTAAGTTGTTAGTGTTTATTAGTAGGTGTTCCACATTTTGTCTATTTATTATGACAGGCAGTGTCCCCTATTTTGAAGACAGATGGTTAAGAGCTATGATGGGTATTGATACCTGCTTGCTGATGGAGGTTTTTTGGGATAGGGGTTGGAAAGCACCACAATCTAAGTAAAATGACATAGAATAGCAGTATGATAAAGAAGATACAGAAAAAAAGTTGTGAGAGATGGTTTACAGTACAATAAATGTGACAATATATAGTGTGAATTTAAGAATTTTGGATTGGTTATGGTTACATTGGGATTGACTGGGGAATGGATATGTCCATGTTTTTACCCCAGATAACAGAAATCATGAAATTACAATAAGAAAGCTTTGTATTAAAGTGAAATGATTTACTTCCATATTAATTAAGAGGTGTAGAATGTATACTCTAGGAAATATAGAATAATGCAATTATAAGGAAGTAGAATGCACTGTAGAGAATAGATGAATGTTGTTATTATTAATACTTATGAAAACATATGTAATGTTAAAACAGTGTGATGTCTCACTGAAAGTGTATATATTGTAAATATGTTTGCAAGGCAACAGTAAAAAATATACTTGTTTAAAAACAAACAAACACACAATTGGATCACATGTAAAGGCAACCAGAATAACATCACCACTTCAAGCCTTTTTCATTTTAGGACCAGAACATGGAGTTCAAAATGTTAACAATAAGAAAATGTTCAGATACTTCGACTTGCAAGTGAATGCATATATTCACAGAATACCTCATCACTAGAATAAAGCAAATATGCCTTCAACAGAAAATGTTACTTATATTTTCGGATACATAATTTTGATTTGGGCATGTTAAACAGTCACAGAGTTACTCAGCATGAGACTAAAATGCAGATATGCACTGATAAAAAAATACATTTTTAGCATTAGATTGTTTTGACATAATTGGGAGTATGTTTTGTAGTTACAGGAAAAACAATGTAACAACAGTTATATTTGTACACCCTTACATGCAGAAGTGACATTTGTCCAGCATGTTATTCTTGTTCCTTTTAGGTAATACCTGTCCAGCATATGATTCTTGCTCATTCTATTTAATTATTGCTAAGCTCTGACTTGGTAGGAAAGTACTTAGATCTTTCCATCTTTAATCCTGTAACTTTAAACATTCAAATGTCAAAATCCCAGGTGGTTTCTTAATTCTTTATGGAATTTTTTTCTGTCCAATTGCCATTTTAAAATGCTTTGTTCAGAAGATACATAAAATTTTCAAATCATTCCTTGCTCTGGATATTAAAAAAAAGCATCACCAGAAAGCATCCCGGTTTAAGTTAAATGTATACAGGGCAATAAATCCTTATCCTTTTTGGCAGATCCTGCAGTAGAAGGGAGGTACCATACCTTACAAGCTGGAGCAAGTGTATAATGAATCACACAATACTGATTATATTTAATCTTGAAGAAGAGTTACTGTTGGGTCATAAAACAGAAGAGCAGCCAGTTAGAAATTGCCCAGTCATCTTTCCACAAGGTGATCTGGTGTTACAGTTCAGAGGAAATGTCCAGCCATAAAAACTGAAATTGAAGAATGGGTCTTGGTGCATCTGTCCATAACAGAAGAATTCAAACATGTTAATTGGTAGGGGAAGAGGTGAATATTTAAATCAGGTAGCTTGATTGAAAAGCATGTTCAAAAATGCAAACAGAAAAGCAACTTCCAACCTTTCCAGTAGGCCTTCATAAGGGACCAGAATGCAAGGTAGTGCAGATAACACTCAGAGATATTAATAGAATTCACAATGAAGCTTTTGTCAGAGAAAGCTGCTATCTGAATCCTCATTTCTGTTGCAACATCTTCCCACAAGATTAGGACTTATTAGATCTCTCTTCTGCTACTTCTGCCCACAAGCATTAGAACCTATTGTCTCAAATACATTCATCTTACCCCGATGTGCCTCCTTATGAAGATTTTCTTTATCTGGAACAAGGTGTGATTTAAAGATAAATAGGTGCTTCTTCTGCTCAAAGCAATTTAGAGCAGCAATCACAAAAGCCCCAATGCCTTAAAGTGATAATCTCTTAGTGCTTAAATGAAACCAAATTCACAGTTAAATAGTTGGTGCTTTGGTCTGGCTGCATACTGCATTACAGTTTTATTGGTCTTCTGGATGCAATGATCAAAATGAAATCTCACCACCATTCTCAGTGTTCTGGTTCTCCTTAAAACAGTTTAGTGATTTGCTTATAGCTTTTAAATTCTGAAATAGCTATACATGGAAGCACTCATTAGACTGAGTAATGTTATCCCAAACTTATCCTCAGGAATGTTTGCTCAGCATAAAAAATCCTCAGCTTGTTTCTTTATTTACTTATTGATTGATTGATTAACCTGGTAAGCCCACTTAACATGTGTCCCTTTTCAGGGGTGACCTGGGAACACAGTCTGATTAAATGCTTTGATGAGAGTCACACAATTTCCAAGTACAGAGTGAAGAAGTCAAACTAAGGACTGCAGGACAAAGCTTATTAACAGTTCATAGCCTTAACCTCTAAGCAAACCTGCCAGACAAATAACCACCTCCACTGCAGATTATCTCTGTATATGCTGATCATGACAACTCATTTGGCTCGAATTCTGTAGCTGCTTGGGTGCTTTTGTTAACCTTTTTTGACACTTCATCTTTAATGGGATGCTTTGAGAAAAAATACAGAAGGAGACCAACCATATCATTGGGTGTACTTTATCTTAACACTGTGCCACTGCTTAGATGCATTATATACTGTGGCCTGGCTTGATGTAATAACAGTGTAATTCTGCCAACACACTGATGGTACTCTCAGTGTACCATACCTGATATGCACAAGAATTAGTTCTAGTTGTTAAAAGTAAAAATGCAGCTAAAGTAGGCAGGTCTTTTATTTACATAGTCATCTTCTGTATAAGAAATATATATGAACCTAATGACTTAGAAACTAATGTTTGTCTCTGGGGGGACCATTATGAACCAGAGTGTGATTTATTAATTTATATATTTATTTATTGAACTAATTTGCTTGCAGTAGACAATGACCGTGACTAAACACATTAGTGTTCAACAGAAGTTCCATTACTAATAGATGGGTAGCACACATGACCCACTGAACTGTGCCCCATTTACAAAATTCAAAAATGGTATCCAGAAGTGTTTTGAAAATGTAGTTTTCTAGTGAAGAATAATAAGAAGCATGTTAGGGACATACTCTGGCAGAGAAGCACACTGCATAACTTTCAGGAAATGTCATTACTGTAGAATAGCTTTTTATTATGGAGTACGCTTAATTTACCTTGGGATGTGGCCATCTGAAAAGGATGAATTGAGTATCAGAAAATTAATAAATGAATTACCTGGCATGGCTTGTGTGTACAAAAACACTTGCAAGCCTCCTTTTATCAATATGTCATAACAGATGTGTAAACTTCTCTTTAAAAATAGGATTCAGCATACTAATTAATAATACATAATGACATGTATGTCTTTTAGGCACTCAGAAAAATAAACCTGATCCCTTTGGATGTGTTATGAACTTATTAGGTACTATCAGCATAAAATAAATGAAAAATCGTATTAAGTTTTGAACTCTACAGATAAACAATAAGTATCTGAAATGTTTGCCTCAGGAGTAGCAACTCCACAAGGTAGAGAAAGAAAAACAAACTTGCATAGCAGATGTATTTGGAAGCTAACCAGAAAAAAGACTTGCTCTCTTTGTAAGTTAACCACTTACAATGAGACCAACTGTTTTGGAATCAGCCCCCCTTTGCAAGCTTGTTTATAGATCGGCCTTACACCAAAGTAAGTCACTTACATTGAGAGCAAGTCTTCTAGAATCAGGACAGACTTGCACTAAGAGCAGTTCTTTTGGAATCTGGCCCTGAGATACTTAAAAAAAATATTTATAAACTTGCCTTCATCATGATATCACAGGAGTTAAGTGCATATTTTGTCAGAAAAATGTTTCAGCACACTGAGATGCCTGAGATATGCAGGTCCTTTATAATGTACCCAAACTGGCAAGCCAGATTCCACCATCTACAGCCTACTGAAACTTAAATATGAGCACACAACTCATATTTGATTTTATTTGTTAATCAGGTAAACCCAGTAGCTTAAGTTCCTCTTTGTCAGGGGTAAATCAGCAGCACTGACTGGATAAATGACTTGCCTACAATCACACTGTAGAGAAATGGAGAGTGATGGCATCAAACTCAGGACCAGAGGAGAAAGCTTGTTAGTAGTGCTTAACCTTGATTTCCTCTGCTAACATAACAGTCATGCCCAGTGAACCCTGTAGGCCATTTCCAACTGAACACAAAGTAACACATCATAGACTAGCCTTAAATAAGAATTTTCTTCATTATACCAGGCTGAATCATCTGGCTTGTTAATTGATACTGAAATAATTTCTCTTATCCACAATGCAAGAAACACTATGTATAAATCTTAAATAATAACATGAACACAATTATTAACGCACACAGTCTACCAACAATTAAACAAAGTATAAATCAAAAGAAATGACTAGCTTCTAAAGACAATGTTGAGAAATACAGCAATAAAAAGGAACAAAATAACTTATGCTTGACATATTCTGCAGTTTTGTCATGTTCCTAACATAAATCAAGCCTGCTAAAGACTCTTCACTCCCACTGTTCCTTAAACTATCACCACATTTTTCCCTGAAATGACATATAGCACATAATTACCATGAATCAACAAGAAAGCCTAGGTAAGGAAAGTGAATTACAAACAACCAGTCAGTAAATATAAGTAACTGTGCGCCCATGGCGTAATTAGAAGTCAAGCATTTTTTTCTAAAGTAATTATTTTCAAGCAAAAACTGGTGTTACTAGCACACATAAGCCTGTAAGCATATTGTATGTGTTTTCCCTAGCCTAATGAACTGCTTTTCATATTTAGCATTGCACCTACACAATATTTGAACAATCAAGTATAATAATGTTATTTATATAGAAACTAGCAGAATTATATTTAATAAAAATGTGACACAGTTTCTATCTCAGGGAATATTTATTTTATTTTAAAATTCACATAAAGCAAATTTATGAGCTTTAAAGTATCCACAGAATTTTTACACCAACAGATAGAAAATATAAAGTCTTTCTTCTCACTCTCTCGAGTCTTTATATTACTTAGAAAATCTTGGGTTCAGAAAATGGTTCAGATTGTTTAAATATATGGGAATATCTATAATCAAGGTCAAAATGAAAAACATATATCATTGAAATGCAAGTCTATGTTTTTAATTATAAGAACCATAAATATGATGCAAAAGAAAAATCAAAACACATAGGATCATAGGAGGTTACTAGGCTAATGGCCCTGGGGCCCTTACAAGCCTAGCCAAGTTTAACCCTTGTACCAAAAAGTGCCTGTATAGCAAACACTAAAAACAGCATCTACTTCCCCTGTCCAAGAGGTACACAGGTGGGGACCCCCCCTGGGCGAATTTACAGATATCATCCAATCTTCCAAACTGTGCTCAAATACGGTCAACGAGAGGCTCTGCTTTACATGAACTGGAAGTCTGTCCCAAAGGTGAGGCAACTGCTGGGAGACAACTCTATTATTTGCCTGATGAAGGAAGAGTACAGGGGATTATAACCTCTTTCTGGAGGCAATGCCCTTAGTTATGAGATGAGCAATGTAAAATGCCTTCCTTACTACTATGGAGACTTGATGATCGAAGGTGAGGTTGTTGTCAACCTTTGTGCCCACATCTTACACCACTAATAAGATTGCTTAGGGTGTTGCTATTTATGTGGTAGTTTGCAGGAACATCACCTTTGCCGAAGGGGATGATAATGCATTTTTTTGATTTTTGTCTAAGGCCATGACTTTGGCACCAATCATTTACCTGTGCAAGTCCCTCTTGCAGGATGTTGACATAGTTTGGGGACCCTGACCACTCCCAGTTAGCAGTCATCGAGGCACTTTGTCAGCCACAGACCTTTGTTTTTTACCTGGACTTCGGAATCTAGATTCTGTAAACAGTAGTCCTAGTACCAATCCCTGTAGGACTCAACTGGTAATGGGTCTACTACAGGAGGTGGAATCCCCTATTTTAACTCAATGAGTTCTATCAAAGGCACTATGGAGGTGGCAGGAGCCTTGGCCAGTAGCCTAAACCCCAATGGTGACAGAAGAAGACCATCTCCGGCAAAGCATCGAGGTCTGTTGACCATATCATCCCAGTGTGTACCTTGAACTCCCAATGGATGTGGCCTGAGCCTTAAAAAATGAAGTTATCACCTTACAGTTCTAAGAAATATCCATTTGCAGAGTTCAAATATCAATACAGTTGTGCCATCATGTATACTTCAACAAAAAATATTCCTATACCTTGTATGTAGCGTGGCTTTAGAATTATTAATGCAAATATCTGCTTGAAACTAGCATTTACTAAATGTTCAATGTGTATTATTATCTTGGAGCTTTTCTCCCTGGGCCTCTGCTGAAAATGGACATGTATCCAGTCGGACTATCCCGGTCAACAAATGTAAAATAAAATAAAATAAAATAAATAAATAAAATAAATATAAACAAGCAATAATTGATGCCTAGAGGAGCAGTAGGAGGTAACTACAGAAACACCTGAAGGAGCACTCTGCTTTAATGAGTCAAGTTACCTTTCCTGTTATGCTAGCTATTAATAGTATACAAACTGTATGTAACTATTTACCATGAACCCTATATGTTCGCAGGCAAGTACAAGACAATTCATCTATAGACCATCAAAAGCCTAGTCAAAAATCCCTCCAAGTTTCCTCTAGCCTCAAGAGGAGCAAGACAAGACACACAGGGAAAAACCCAAAGCTGCCCATCCAATTATCTAGGTTCATCTTGGAAAGAGGAAATGGTGCTGCCCCACTTAACATATAGTGAAAGTTTGTTCCAGAGGTGAGGGATACATCAGAATACAACCATCACGCCAACATGTCAGACAAGCCATTTATGTTTCATTTTATTCAGTTTTTCTATGCAGCTCTGAAATGCCTATAGTCCAGTGTAAAAAAACATACCTGAGGGGGTAACCAAAATATCACTTTATGATGGACATCATATACCACTGCAGGGCTAGCCACCCGGTGGTGTAAACCTTGGCTTGAGATGATTGCCACTGTTGAAGTGACACCCCCAAACCCATGTGCAAAAATGGGAAAAGGGGTTGAGGATGGATGGAGATGGACATCTTATGCCCTTACCAGGCAAGCGACAATCCTGTCACAAGATTAGTCCAATCTTCCTCAAATCACACAGTCTAGTTACGTCAGCAGGAAAAGGAGTTGGAAGGAATCAATCCCTGGACCACAGGAAGCTGCTCACCAACAACTCACATCCTTAGTCCTCAGCACTGGCTAACAAATCAGAAACTGTCAGTTTAGCTTAAGTTTTACTTCCCAACACCAAGGCTCACCAAACCTGATGTCTGTGCTATGTTTCACAGATAACTCAAATGAAAGCCACGGGATATATTATGCAGGAACCAGATTAAAGACATGGGCAGGGAACTGGCTAGTTGATGAGTCAGTTAATGAATAGACAGGATGTCAAAAGCATCTGGTGCTCTTCTTGTTCATCATAAATGTGTCAAAGATAGCATGAGAGCAGCAGAGAAAAAAAGTCAACTCAGTTCAGATATCAAGAAAATTACAGCAGTAAATAATGCAGGAGACAGCAGAGTACACATAAGTGACAGCTGCGAACCAATGCAAAAACACAAGGCTACAAAATCTTTTGGCAGAATATCCCTAGGGTAGTAAGAAGAATACAAACAAGAGGCAAAAGCTCCAAATTAAGCACTGACAGACAGCAATAGCAAAGGCCAACAGCATGCTGCGGCAATGCAACTTCAAGGATGTTAATGAATACCAATTTTATGCCCCCCATTGCAAAGTGTGCCAAAAAAGTTTGAGATGGAATACCATGCGAAGGTCTGCGGGTGACGTGGAGGAAAGCTGACACATTCTGTAGGCGACGTGGGGGAAAGCTGCCACAGTCTGCAGGTGACGCGGGGAAAGCAGCCACAGTCTGCCCGGAGAGACAGCTCTTGTAGGGACTACATCCTTTGAACTATTGGCACACTACAATTTCCCCTCCACCTCATTGGCAGAGGCATCCACATAATGTAAACAAGGGTGCAGAAACTATAAAAAAAACAACCATACCAAAGATGACTGGTCAAATGAAACCACCACACTAGACAGCATCGACATGCAATAAACCTTCTCTGGAGAGTCTTACAAGGCTGTCATAAGCTGCAAAGCTCAATGACAGAAAAACAAGGGAAGAAACTGACTGCCAGATGTTTTTGTACCATGTCAAGGGGCAAATTTGGCCCATTCAGGTACTGATCACGGTCCTTAAGAGGATGGTCTGACTTGAGACATCTTCAGACTGACTGTGATCCCCATCAAGGAAAAACAGCTGGAGCAGTTGATCCCTCTGCTAAACAAGGGTGTCCCTCAAGGATGACACTAGAAGCCAGCCATTCAAATTAAGGACCTCTGATGCCCCCCCCAGACACAAAATTCCTCCAGTGCCACAAATTTGGTGAACAACTGGGGGGGGGGCAGAAATGACAGCTACTGACTCCTATTCTTAAAACAAGGGAACTTTTGGAATACTTTAGCAACTCTGACTTGCAAGTAAGAATGAAGGAAGCTTAACTTTTTCTTTTTTTTTTTTTTTTTTTTTTTTTTTTTTGTGGAAGACAGACTTGACATAGAATGTGAGATAAACTGTGTAGATACAGTAAGCTTGGTTTCCACCCTGGCTATCTTAAGGGAAGGCTGCAAGCAGTCCAGTGAAAGTTCATGTGTTTTATCTTTTCTAGCCTCATCAGGAGGAATAAAATTCCCATAATACCAATTTAATATATTCTCCTGAACTGTTCAGTAATTAGAGGCCTTGCAGATCTCACATTGCTCCCTAAGATTATCTGTTCCCATCCACAACACACAGAGCTTGTGGGTGTCTTAGGTCAGGATCTTGTGGCCATATTTACAAAAGCTTGAGGCCTTGTCCATGGTGATGGACCTGAAAAGAATTAACAATATGCAATAACCAGCACTAAGCCTACAACCTGCCACAAAGAACCCTGAAAGGGTAGATAAGTTAAGGCACCTAAAAGAGAGCAGGGAGAAAATACAGAAAGGAAAAACAGCATTTATCTCAATAAGAA
This sequence comes from Protopterus annectens, assembly GCF_019279795.1. Classification (NCBI taxonomy): domain Eukaryota; kingdom Metazoa; phylum Chordata; order Ceratodontiformes; family Protopteridae; genus Protopterus; species Protopterus annectens. The sequence goes on along the minus strand of NC_056744.1, from coordinate 908,271,206 downwards.
CTGTGACAGCGTTTCTGCTGCAAATGGTGACAATCAAGATCTGAGGTAAGCAGTGAAAGGTACTACACTGTAGGAGACACAAGAGGACCTCACACTGTGTGAAGAGCTCTATTTGCCAAATCAGCAGTTGGCAAACACCAGCCCCTTCCTTGAAGTGGGCAAAGTAGATAATCGAAGACTGCTTCAAACATAATTCATCTTTCCATCATGGATCCCTATTTGCACAAGTGATGTTTCATCTGCTTGAGTTGGTGGTAGGTCAGGAGGATGTCCTGGCCAAATTTCCCCTTGTAGTACAATCATCACATTGCGTATCCCATGAAAAGAGGCCACTAGCCTAAATAAAAAATAATTTTTGGGGTGGGGGGGGATGATGGGCAGACATTATCTACAACTAAATCAAAATTAGCTATTTACATAAACCGTATAAAACATGCTGATTCCAAAGACAGACCAAGGACTGTAGGAATGCACTTTACCTGTTAAATAGTCAGTCATTAAGAATATAACTGGTTTATGTGGGAACAAGACAGAGACTAGAAAGAAACACTTAAAAGCTACAAAATTTCATCAGAATCTTGCCTTTTTTAGTGCGTGTTGCACATCTGCTAGCAGACATAATGCAATTTCTAAACAACAGGATTCTGTTATTAAATGCTCAACTTTTATGTCCTTTTTCTCCCGATTTACTGTCCCTTCTATGATTAAACAATACAGCATTTAAAACATTTTAAATCGACTGTTTCTCTCCACTAGAACAGTACCTTACTGTACTGTGGTGGTTTCACTTTCAAAAAAACTTTTATCCCATCCTGGAAAAGCTTACTCTAGTCTCCAATTCATTGATGTCATCAAGGCCACTGAATACAACTTAAGTTTTCTGGTCAATTCCCTCCCCAAACTGACATCACCACGACTGCCCTAAAAACCCATCCATGCTGTGATATCACAGCTCCCTGCTCTTTCCCCTACCCATACAGAAAGTAAAGGCTAGAACAACAAAACAGTATGAGTCAAGTCTTCTGCTGTGAGCTGTTAATCACAACAGGGAACAGCTCAAATTATCCTCAGCACTTTCACAGCTAAGGAAGTTAGGTGTGAAGGGGGATCGGAGAGGAGTCAAAGTAGAACAATTCAGGCTTCACAAAGACTGCAATTTAGCCATTCTAAAAAGAAGCAGCAGTAAAAAGCACTTTGAAAGTCTGTTCTGTGGCATATGCATGGTTTGTATTTTAAGTAGTCATTGAATGGCATGAAATGTTACTTAAAACTGACTGAAAGACAGCAGTGTATGCATGTAAAGTTAATGCAGTGACAGGAGCTTTAGGAAGAAACAGGCCTGCATGATGTATTCTTTTGGACAAGCACTGCATTATGGGATACCCAGAGGCAGACCAAACAATCAGAATTACTTCAAGATGTCAGACCCCATGTGGTCAGACAAAGATATTATGTATAAAAATATTTAAAAACCTGTAAATAATCCCAGAGTGGTGTAAAATGTAGGAAACACCAAACCCTGATGAAATAAACATGTTTTTGAGTCTGTGGGTGCGGTTTTCCTTTAAGATTTTGTCATGGAACATTAATGAAAACAGCAAGATGGGTTCCTGTAGTAAAACAAAGAGGAAGATATATTTGAAGAAGAGGCAAGATATGCACTGGATGAGAAGGTACTGGAATGATAAAGTTTCTGCTGACATGTATGTCTCCCAAAAATCAGACTAAAAAGAATTAAGGAACAAAAATAAAGCAATACTTTTTTGGAGTATACTATGTTTAGGAAAAGAAAGGAACTTGTTTACCAACAGAACAGATACTAGAAATCTACCTTGATTTGTTATAGGACTTGGATAACAAATTAAGGTAGATTCCTAGAAGCATACATAAACAGCATCTGGTGTACCTGACATAAGAAAACATTTGGTTTAGCCGAGGTAGCAGAAGTGACAGGCAGAGACGTATACTGGCTTTCATCTTCCAAACAGAACAAGTCTGCTCATAAGCCATCCAGCCATTTCTCAGAAGTGAAAGAAAACAAAATGAGTGATTAACATAATCAGAGTTTCCTATCTCCCTTTCCAATGAATGTCACTTGTAACTGTAGAAACTGTGCAACATCAAAGCTTGGGCCAGGGCCAAAGAATGAGCCTACTCCATGGCACAAAGGGCTAAAGACCTAATGTTGACCCTGATGAACTAAGGTTGACTAGATGCCCAGATGTTGGAGGAACCAGCCATGGAAAGTGTGTTTGAGCAGCTAACACTGTTTAGCCCACCCCCCCAGGGGTAGGGAGAATAGTCTAAACAGATTTGCAGCAATGTTGACAGCTGTCAAAGTAGGAGGTACACACTGTGCAGTGCAACAGGGTAGGAATGTGTGTGGCAGTCAGTGTAAAGCAATGTTTATTCAGCAGCTTTCCTTACACATATGTAGAAGCACACACACACGCACACACACACACACACACACACACACACACACACACACACACACACACACACACACACACACACACACACACACACACACAAACACAAACTCATATAAGTTTTCAGAAGTATTTCAGTCTTGCATAAACTGCAAGGCTGTTTGTGGCTGCAACAGTTATTAATATTTTACCTGGCATGTAAAATGTACACGAGAGAGTACTGCAATCTCCTGTGATCATCTTTTCTCTTCTGCACAGTGAATCACAGAACAGTAATATTTTGTCTACCAGTGGCAAGCCAACAATTATGTACTATTACTATGAATCACAAGAGCAAAATACAACATGCAAGGCAATTGTCAGATCAGATGACTGGCTGACAGGTAGCTGGAAGATGTAGGGTTGCCACCTTTTCAAATGGCCAAAGTGGGACATTTTTGGTACAAACATCAGATTTTACAGGCCAACACATACCCATGGTCAGTACAAAAGTTAGAACTTAACTTTTTTTGCCTAAATAAAAGCTTATTCTTGTAGCATTTTAGTTGCTTATTCTGTTTCTTATAACATTTAGGTATTTTAGATACAGAATAACTGTTTTATGCAACTATTACATAAAATATAGGAAATAATTTTGTCCTAAAATCTCAGGACATTTGCCATTTTTACAATTTTTTGTCAGGACACAACTGTCCAAAGAGGGACTGTCCTTTGCAAAGTGGGACAGGTGATAACACTAGGAAGATGTTTAATATAACCTACAAGGAAATAACATGAAAAATGGGAAGTACTGTAAAAATTGAGCAAGAGGATATCCAGGTGCAAAAGACATGACCTTCCATGTGCTACAGATGTCATAGATCTGGCACATAATTATCCTGAATATGACAAAAATATGCCACAGCAATGGAGTCAAAGGCAACACCCTGCAATATTTGAAAAGACTATCCGATGAACAGATATGGTCCATTTAACATATCCAAGAGTGGGGTAATATATTATAGTACAGGGCAACAAGTTTCCAGAGACAGCACTTCTAATGTACGGAATGTATGTGGATTGATTAGGTTGTGCTCAATATATACAATTCACAGACAGTGGGAGTTATTTGGGCTACAGACAAAATTAATGCATAATGCAGATGACATCATACAATAAGACACTGGGATGTGACCAAGGCAAAGGCTTTTGTAAAGTGACATGGATCAGCATGAAATTACACTGTACAGTCTGTGTTACCACATATCTAAGGCAATGTAGACACAACAGTAGTGTTTATACACCATAGTAGTGGCTATCAGCCAGCGCATGCCATATTTGCTCAACTATAGCATCATGCTAGAGACAATAAGAATATGTACAAGAAAATATACAACGCTGCAAGAATGCTATAATACACCTCTAAATGAAAGTAAATGAAAATGTTAAGTAACACATTTGGAGAACATTATTGGATGCACAGTGAATGCTTTGTAATGCAACACAACAAAATGATGTGCTGTACAACGATATATGTATATACCAGAAATGCTACTGCTGAGAAACTGAAGGCCACTGCAGAAGATAAGAGAACAAAAGAGCCTGATGTATTGTCAGTTTCTGTACTTGTAGAACAGGATTATGGCACTTCCAAATTGAAATATAAGATTAACCTTTCAACAGCAAAATATAATCATTTAAAGGGCAGAGAGGAACACAGAGGTAACACAACAATAGCAGAGAGAAGCCAGCAAAGCATGAGGAAAGACATCTGACTTAAACTTGTGACACAATCAGCTTTTACCAGAGCTCAGCAGTGGTCTAAGAATTGTCTCTATTCTCTGCAGCAACATGCCTTGAAGCACAGCCCTTGGCAGTGGCAAGCTTTAGATATAAATGGAAGAGACCCTTTGGTTAAAAAAAGTAGGTACAATTCTATAATGGTGATGCTCAACAACTGCTACAGATTATCCAAAGTGCAGTAAGCATTACCTTACATGTTCTAACTTCTGATGTAATTGTTTAGGTCAAGAAGTAAGTTTTGTAGAGTATGAGGTGTGTGTGCATGTAAGTGTGGTGTGTGTGTGTGTGTGTGTGTGTGTGTGTGTGTGTGTGTGTGTGTGTGTGTGTGTGTGTGTGTGTGTGTGTTTAAAGAGTCGGTTTTGCATTAATTGCTTATCAGGAGCTGAGTGGCTTGCTTTTTAATTACCTGCAAACTAGTCTGGTATTTATTAAAGTGCTGTGCTGAAAACAGCTGAGATTAAAAAAAAAAGGCTGGTAAAGGGGTGAAAAAAGAGGAAACCCTCCAGTCTAATTCTGTTTTCTTTCTTTGAAGTGTGGGTGGCTGCTGAATAAGAGAGATGAGAGAGCTAGGTAACGTTCAGGGTATGGGAAATGTTTTGGGATAGGCAGCTGTGGAGTAGAAAAATATATGGGGGCTTGAAAAAATGGGGAGTTTCTGAGAAAAATGTGGGTGTTAAGGATTGTAGTTAGTTAGCTAGCAAGGAAAAATGAGTTGAAGATGGACGGTAGTAGAGGAAGTCAGGAGGACAGGACAAAGGACTGAGTGGGAAAACAGGAAGTAAATAGAAAGGGGAGAGAAGGGCACAGAAAAAAAAGTAATTTGATAGTTAAAGGTAAGTGGGAAAGCAAAGAGAAGAAAAACTGATGGCAGCATGGAACAGGGTCTGGACAGGAAGCAAGAAAGAGAGCATAGAAGGGGAGAAACAGCCAGGAAATGGGTAACAAGAAGAAGAAAGCTAAGAAGAGTAGCAAGCCTGCTCCTTGGCTTAAAAGCAAACCTGATTCATGGAATCATTCTGAGCTGTTCCAATCCTTAGATTTTAGAAAAACACCTGGCACACTTGCAAGTGTAGCATGTTACAAAGTGAATACATGCAGGACTGCTTAATTAAAATCATTGCCAAAAGTTGGCTACCAAAGCCTACACCACCCATGTAAAATAAAGGCAAGTAACAGTGACTGGGCACATTAAATGTTTCTGGAATTAAATTAACAATTTCCCCATAAAGGACAAGCATCTCCACATTTACTACAATCTTACCACAAACTGTTATTGTTCTTATATCACAGTTTTGCTATTGTTCTTATCGGGATTCAGTTATTATTGTTATAATATTGCTGTTTATTATTGTTTTAGTGTTTTATTTTTCTTATTACCATTCTATTATTGCTGGTTGTATTACTGTTATTTCATAGAGAGGCTTTTCTCCCCAGACCTGCACTGAAAAGATGCTTCACTGCCCAGTTTAACTTTCCCATTAAACAAATGCAACATCCATACTAAATCCATCCATCCATCCATCCATCCATCCATCCATCCATCCATCCTCAACCCCTTTTCCTATTCTGCACATGGGGTTGGGGTGTCACTTTCACAGTGACACTCATCTTGAGCCAAGGTTTGCACCACCGGGTGACTAACTCTGCCATGGTAGTTCATTCGTACCACTCACTCATGCACATAGTGTCACCCACGACCAATTTAAAGCCTATCAATCTGTCCTTTGATGGAAAACTTACAACTGGCTTCAAACATCTAGATGAATGTTTTGCTGGTGTTTTGCCACTTCCCTACTGACTTTTAAACATCATTGAGGAGCTTAAACAAATGGCTGAGAGAAATAATTGATTACTGAAAAGCAGGGGCCAATACAATTTACCCAGAATTCTTTTGTCCATGTGATATTTTTATTCTGGTACCACTGCAGCAAATTATTAACACATCTTTAGCATATGGCACTTTGCAACAACTTTAGAAGATATATACCAAAAGAACACTGTCACAGGATAAAGTTGCCTTCCAGATTTATTGACCACTTTCACTCCTTATGAACATCATCAGAATGACAACAGGAAATTGCATGTTTAGGTATACAGGCATGAAACGTGGTTGGCGACTACTTCAGCCTATAACATTTTCCCTTTAAAACAGGCAAATAGATGTATACTTATTAAGACCAAAAGCTAAATAATCCCTTAGCTTAATCTGCCATCCCAATCCACTTAAAAGCAACTCATTCTCCCAGTATCCTCCCCACCAGAGATTATTCAAGTTTCTCAAGAATAAAAACGTATATATTTTTTTAAAGTTTACATTCACATTTGAAAAATGCATTACTCTTATATTTATTCATAATACTTCTCAGATATTTCATTAATTATTTTGCTGAGTTTCCTCTCTGTCTTGTCCACATAAAATGCAGAGTAGGCAGAACATTGTGCAAAGTACACCACCCCATGTGTTGCAGTTACATTTTAAATCTTTATCTGACTTCCTCTGTGAATTAAATGATCTCCCACCTATAACGTACACCACCATAGCTCAGGATTTCTAGTCCATCTCGCATCCACTTAATCTTCTACCCTTCTGCTTAAAACAAATTATCTGTTGGGAGGGTGGCCTAATGGTTAAGGTGTTTGCCTTACAAACATGAGGTGCAGGGTTTGAGTCTCAAGGGATAATTGGCTAGGCTTAAAATGGCTCACAAGAGCAGTCAGCCTAGTACTAATCTATGAACCTATGAACGCAATCCAAATAAATTCAAAACTACCTTGAATAAATCTGCATAGATACCCTTTATGGCAAAGATAATTTGGCTGCATAGTTCTTATTCCATAGTGGAGACTCCATAACTACTATCTGCGCCATATTTACAGCCTGTCTCACATCTAACCTTATGCCTAGCTTATGATCAGCACGTCTGGCCACTTTCCATATCCCCCAATCCCACTAAAACCTATGACTTTTTTCCTATCACAGTCTTGCCAGCTCTTAAAAAAACTCTTATGGAAATTAATATGCAACCTACTCACAGCTCACCTTCAACAGTATCACCTCCTTTCATGGATTTTTGGGCTGGAGGAAGCAGGCTGATGGATCTATGGTGACTCACAGATAAAACCTTACTAAACATGAACAAAAGAAACCTCATTTGTGTTTCATTCATCAGTCTTACACAAATCTTTTATGCTCTTCTGTGTAACTTCTGGCTACTTTATTTTGTACCTAATATATTCTTGTATCAATTGTTGTTTCTGCACAATCCAGAATAGACAGCAGCAATATAATGTGTTAAAATAATGTAGACTTCTTCTGACCCAAAAGATATATTCATTATGCTGTTTAAAAAATTAAATTTTAACAATAATGTTGCATAAGCAAAATAGGAGGAAACTATGTTAGAACCACTTAAGGCAGAAGACGTTATAGAATTAGATTTGAATAAAATCAAGAACAGTGTCTTAATTGGATATAATATTATTCTAGAGATTCCAAAACAAAATAAAAGATAATACTATCAGACCTCTCTTACAATTCATTTAAAGTGTGTATCTAAAGATAGGGGTATACCAAAAATATGGCAACAAACAATGATGATTCATGTTCTCAGTGGTGGGTTGTTATTTCATAAATGAAAATGGTGATCCTGGATCGAATACACAAAGAAATGGGAGTCCTCTTGCTTTTACATCAAGAATACAAAATAAAAAGCATACTCCGGCACTATAAAGGCTGTCCAGTACCTTCAATACAAACAACTGCCACGAAGCAAAGTTGGATGAATCCAAAATAAATTTATTTAAAAACATGGTCGAGAAAAAGAAAGTACAGGAGAATGGTGCTAAAAAGAAATTGGGAACATTCAGATGCGGTAGATGTATTCAATGTTCATACATTTTGGAAACTAGCGAGTTAAAAATACCAAGTATCCCAATAAGAATAACAGCAAAATATAGCAGTTGCTATTCTAAGGGGGTGGTCTATTTAGCTACATGCAAGGCTTGTAACAGTTTTTATGTTGGAAAAACTGAGAGGCATCTCAGGAACAGAATTTATGAGCACATTAGGGATATAAATAGGCACAACGACAACAATGCACTGCACAGACATGCATTGATATGTCTAAATGCGGATTTCAAATTTTGGGTCCTGGAAGAAGTTGAGTATCCAGAGCGTGGGGGTAATTGGGAGACAAAAATTGAATACAGAGAGATGATATGGCAACTTAGGTTGGATGCCAGTTGTGGAAAAGGGCTTAATGACCACATATCCATTACCCCAGCCCTCAAGATTTTGGCTATGGACCCTAAGATAGCAAAATGTTAGTAAAATGAATTAAATAAATAAATAAATGAACTCAACAACATGAAGTAACCATTTTTGTTTTTTATACAACATGTATATACATTTTTTAACTTGTTTTAGTTCCTTGTATGTTTAACCACAAATGTCGATGCTATGAATTTTTTATATGACCTAAAACGTGCATTTTTTTTGTTATGCAATATTTATGCTACTATACATGAACAAATACATATATATATTAATTTATATTTATATATTTATATAAGAATTTTTATATGAATATTTATATTTATATTCTACTGGTATTAATCTATTACATCTGTATCTATAAATTTTGTAATATTTATTATATATATTTCGGATATAAATAGTTTGTTTAGTTAGTGCTATGGCAATGGGACCTGTTTATCAACTACCTATTCAGTAGTTGAAACTACAAGTATCATGTGTGTATTTTTTATGACAAGCACATTTTTGCACAGTGTTATATGTATATATGTGTTATATTTACATATATGTTATGCATATACATACATATGTACATACATTTTTTAGTTAACACAAGAAATTTATTTGTTTACATAAGCTTTTTGGAGTTTTTGAAAGCAAAATAGGAATATTTGTCAGAGTTTGTTTTATTGTGGTTATAATACTGTACACAACTTATGCACATTAATGCTGTTGTACCATGTTATTTTAAATACATATTTGGCAGTTCACGGTTGCAGCTGCATTTTACTTTATTTATTTTTCCTGCGATTTGCCTTTACTGTGACATAATTTATTGCCCACATCCATTTGTTGCCTTAATTAGGTGATTATCTAATTAAATGGGAGATGAGGTATATATAAGGAAGTGATTGGTATTTGTAATTTATTCTGATGAAGTCTCCGTTATATGGAGACGAAAGTGCTTAATCTGTATTCCTTTTAACAGTTTTTTGTTTTTTCGTGTTTAAATAAATTTATTTTGGATTCATCCAATTTTGCTTCGTGGCAGTTGTTTGTATTGAAGGTACTGGACAGCCTTTATAGTGCCGGAGTACGCTTTTTATTTTGTAGTCTGATTGTTTTTTCAACTTGCGGTTACCAGTTGTATGGATCTTGTTCTCTGGACACGAGGAGTCTAACCGAATAGAGATGGACAGTAGTGGCATGCTTAACGAGTTATTGAGGGTTATTCAAGCCCATAGCCAAGCTGAAGCCACGCAGGCGGGTACTGCAGGCAGCATACCATGCGCGCAGAGTAGTCCGAAGGACCCCAGGAGCATAAGGAGCATGGTGTCAACGGGTGAACAACGCCGAACGGATGGAGGAATGTTTAGGAACAATGCGAATGCCAACAAACAAAACAGGACAGTACCGAATGGTTCGCATAATGATGTGGACAATGCAAGACTTCATGTGCCCTTTGCAGAGGCATACAAGGACATTGACTTTGGAGCGTGGCTCAACCGTTCTCTTTTACACAATAAGAGAGATGACGAGGGTAGTGGCAACAACGAGCAGACTAATGGTTACACATTCAAAGACAGATGTAAGATTTTTAAAAAATTGCTTTCTAAATACAAATCACTGTCTGTCGAAAATTGGTATTTCGACAAATGTATAAAGGATAAAATTGTGCCTAAAGGCTTAAGGCTAAGCAAATTTCCCAATAATATAAATGATGATCAAGTGTTTTTTAAGGAAATATGTAGAATTTTAAATGGATGTGGGCTGGAAATTTTGAAAGTTATGATGAGGCATAACATTAATGTTATGGAAAAAATTAAATTAGACATTGATAGTTTATATAAAGAAATTAATAGTGATTTATTATTTACTGTGGATGAATACAAGCAGATGTATTATAGGGTGCTTCATGATATTGACACACTTACTAATACTAATATCAATAGGAAGTTAAAGAAATTTGAGAGGGACATGAATGAATATAATACAGGTACTGCATATAACAATGGTGAAAAAGTGAATAAGTATACGCGGAACAATAGTTATCAAAACCCCCAGATACGTCCGGTGAATAGAAGGTTTTACCACCAGCATGATTTTTCTAGTGGTAAACAATGGCAGACTAGATATGGGGGGTATAATGATCACCACTGGAATGAGGGAAATGTTAGTCAACACTATGATGAGCAATTTCCTGCATTAGAAGGGATTGATAATGTAGGCAGAGCTAATGCCCCTAGGGGGTTAGATGAAGTAAGAAGGTCAGAAAGACTAAGGAACAAAAATCAGCAAGCATCCTATGCATGAGTATCCACAGGCAATCTTGGAAATAATGGTAGAGAAAATGAGGACCAGGATTTTCAATATTGATGCGCTATGACATGGTGCAGATAGATAATAGCCAATGTCTTTTGGAGGATGGATTAAATGATAAACAGGTTGTGTACAGTAGGAATAACTTTAATATTTTTAACTACACTGACGTTATAATTGATAATAATTATTTTAATTTATTTATAAAGGGTTTTTCTTTTGTTCCGATCAGTAAGCCTAGGGTTGAGAATCTTATATTGGACATTAAATTATTTGCACGAAAGTTGAATTTTAAACATTTATACAAGGATAAGACAGGTGAAAGTAATGCTAGCAAATTTGTGAGACATAGTACCTACAATCCGCCATTACATTATGAAATTCAAAATTTTGAAAGGTGTGTTATTAATAAAATTAGAAATGAATATAAGAAAAATGAAAAAACAAAATCTAACTTGGCGAGATCCGAGGGCAAATTGTTGTTTGAACTTGGTAACAATAAAAAGATACGTATTATGAAGCCGGATAAGGGTGGGGGTAGTATTGATGGACACATGGGATTATATTAGGAGAATGAAGGACATTCTTGATAAGGATGAGAATTATGCCCTGGTTACTAAAAATGAAGGTAATATTTATTATAGGAAGATTGATCTCATTTTAGAAGACAATTTGTTAACAAGGTTGATAGACATGGCATTATACAAATACTTCAAAGTACCTAAGCCTGTTATTCCAGCCATCTTTGGAATACCGAAGATACATAAATCAGTATCTGACCCCCCCTTTGAGGCCCATTGTTGCGTCACATGGATCCAAAACACAGCCTATGGCTATCTACGTAGATGGTATGACAAAACAATTTTGTAATAAATGGCCGCACATCTTAAAGGACTCTTGGGACTTCTTAAAGAAAATAGGGGAAAGTGTTTATTCAGATGATGTATTTTTTGTTACCATTGATGTGAAGGAGCTATTTTCAGTAATACCTCAGGATACAGGACTTAAATGGTTTGAAAAAATGTTGGGTGAAATGGACTGGCTTACACCAATGGATTTCAGGAATGTGCTTGAATGCATGGAGCTAGTATTAAGATACAATTTTATCTATTTTGAGGGTGATTACTACCATCAAAAAGAAGGGGTGGCAATGGGGTCCGCTTGCGCCCCGGTGTATGCAAATATGATAATGTTATGCTGGGAAAGGGAATATGTTTTTGATTCCGATTATTACCAGTATATTGTTAGTTATTTCAGGTTCTTGGATGATATTTTTATCCTATGGAGGGGGACAAAGGAATGTATTGACGAATTTATGAGTTTTATTAATAATACTACATTATTTCTATGATTTACATATCAGGTGGAGATTGAGGTTACTAATTTTTTGGATGTTAAGCTCACAAAAGATCGGGTGAATAAATGTTACAAGTCCAGTGTGTTTAGGAAAGAGCATTTTTCAAATGCTTATCTGTATTATGATAGTGACCACCCATTCCAGCTTAAGAAGAATATAGTAAAAGGCCAGATGATAAGAATGGCAAGGATGATCTCTGATGACCAAGAGTTTTTAAATGAGATCAGACATGTAGAAGGTTTATTTAAGGAAAGGGGGTATCCCACTGAACTGATTAAATCTGTAAGTGATTATGTTATTTTGGGGAGGGGGACCAGATATATCCCACTGTTGAGTACTACAGTTCAAGAAGGTATAGAACAAAGTGGAGTTAGGAATGTGAGCAGGGATACAAGTGATAATACCCATATGGTTGGTGAGTGTAAAGCTATTCCCTATATGACCACAACTTATTTTCATGGTATTGGGTGGTTTAAGAAAAGTATGTACGAAGCCTGGGACATGTTTAGAAGTATAGCATCAAAAACTGAAGTGTTTAACAATAAACTGAAATTCAGTTTTAGAAGAAATTTTAACATCAAAAACATGGTCGAGAAAAAGAAAGTACAGGAGAATGGTGCTAAAAAGAAATTGGGAACATTCAGATGCGGTAGATGTATTCAATGTTCATACATTTTGGAAACTAGCGAGTTAAAAATACCAAGTATCCCAATAAGAATAACAGCAAAAAAATATAGTAGTTGCTATTCTAAGGGGGTGGTCTATTTAGCTACATGCAAGGCTTGTAACAGTTTATATGTTGGAAAAACTGAGAGGCATCTCAGGAACAGAATTTATGAGCACATTAGGGATATAAATAGGCACAACGACAACAATGCACTGTACAGACATGCATTGATATGTCTAAATGCGGATTTCAAATTTTGGGTCCTGGAAGAAGTTGAGTATCCAGAGCGTGGCGGTGATTGGGAGACAAAAACTGAATACAGAGAGATGATATGGCAACTTAGGTTGGATGCCAGTTGTGGAAAAGGGCTTAATGACCACATATCCATCACCCCAGCTCTCAAGATTTTGGCTATGGACCCTAAGATAGCAAAATGTTAGTAAAATGAATTAAATAAATAAATAAATGAACTCAACAATATGAAGTAACCATTGTTGTTTTTTATACAATATGTATATACATTTTTCAACTTATTCTAGTTCCTTGTATGTTTAACCATAAGTGTTGATGCCACAAATTTTTTATATGACCTAAAATGTGCATTTTTTTGTTATGCATTACTTATGCTACTATACATGAACAAATACATATATATATTAATTTATATTTATATATTTCTATAAGAATTTTTATATGAATATTTATATTTATATTCTACTGGTTTTAATCTATTACATCTGTATCTATAAATTTTGTAATATTTATTATATATATTTTGGATATAAACAGTTTGTTTAGTTAGTGCTATGGCAATAGGGCCTGTTTATCAACTACCTATTCAGTAGTTGAAACTACAAGTATTATGTGTGTATTTTTTATGACAAGCACATTTTTGCACAGTGTTATATGTACATATGTGTTGCATTTACATATGTGTTATGTATATACATACATATGTACATACATTTTTTAGTTAGCACAAGAAATTTATTTGTTTGCATAAGCTTTTTGGAGTTTTTGAAAGCAAAATAGGAATACTTGTCAGAGTTTGTTTTATTGTGGTTATAATACTGTACACAACTTATGCACATTAATGCTGTTGTACCATGTTATTTTAAATAGATATTTGTCAGTTCACAGTTGCAGCAGCATTTTACTTTATTTATTTTTCCTGCGATTTGCCTTTACTGTGACATAATTTATTGCCCACATCCATTTGTTGCCTTAATTAGGTGATTATCTAATTAAATGGGAGATGAGATATATATAAGGAAGTGATTTGTATTTGTAATTTATTCTGATGAAGTCTCCGTTATATGGAGACGAAAGCGCTTAATCTGTATTCCTTTTAACAGTTTTGTGTTTTTTCATGTTTAAATAAATTTATTTTGGATTCATCCAACTTTGCTTCGTGGCAGTTGTTTGTATTGAAGGTACTGGACAGCCTTTATAGTGCCGGAGTACGCTTTTTATTTTGTAGTCTGATTGTTTTTTCAACTTGCGTTTACATCAAGAATATTACAGGTTCATGAAAGGAATGTATTGCTTTCTAAACTTTAAAACCTTCTGTGAACAAACTAATGCCTTTGATAAAGGTTTGACAGTTTATTGGAATATAGCAAAAACATTTCACGTTTCCTCTTACAAGAGTACTAGATAAACTGGATCAAGCTGTGAGTACTATCCCAACATTATGTTCCTGAATTTACGTTCCAGTACTGGCATTGCAATCCAGCATTAGGAAAGGGCAGCACATCTGAGGTATAATCCTTCAGCTGAGATGTCAAATTGGGGTCCATCTGCCTGAGTTAAGGGGGAGTTCATGTGGATGTAAAAGATTCAGTGGCACTTACTGAAAAGAGTAGGGGAGTATTACTTCTTAAAAATCATTAAAACATTTGATGTTATTATTTCATACAGTAAATTAGAACACAAAATAAGCAAATAAGTTTAACAAATGAAATAATACAAAAATATACTCAGTTTTCTAATGCACATTAATTCAAATTTTCTCAAACTCATATTTACTTTTCAACAATTCCTAATAATTTGCTATGTTTTAACTCTACCAATTTGGTTACAAGGGTTTATTGTGCAAAACATTGCCAGATTTCTATATCAGTTTAATTTATGAACATTGCATCACCACTCTATAAATAAAAAAATGTATTTTTTGTTCTTATTCAGTCTTCCCACATTTCGTATTTCCATACCATTTCTGAAACTGCTGGCCAGCAATTCCCCAAAGCCCTATATTCCATTAAATCCTAAATAATCATGCTTCACAACTTCATCTTCAATGCACCCTTCACTAAATGCTGTCTTTCCTGTATTGTTTTTTATACTTCAGTTACTTTTTCCCAAATTTGTCCCATTCTAGCACAAAATAATACTCTCTCATAACCTTGTCATACCACATCCTTATGTTATCTATATTCTTATCCCATAGTTTCTGCATAAAACCATTTTCCTATTGTATTCATACATTAAAGATCTCATCTTGTATTTTCTTTTTACTATTTTTCAGAGCTATCAGAGTATACCCATACCTAATCTTTATTACTTTCACCAATATCCCCCTCATCCTTTTGCATGTATCTTATTACTTATCAAAAATGTAGAGGGTCTAGAAACACTACTGGCTTCTGTATTTCTTGACCTCCTTTTTGTTCTTCTGTACTATACAATACCCAATTTTAATGGGTTAAACATATAATATCATACCATTTCATAAAAAAACAATAACCTTAGTTTCCAATTCTTTTCATAAAAAAATGCATACAAATCTCTAATAAAAGTATGTGTTATCTGTGTGACATATTAAAAACTTTCCATATCTCAATTATAACTTACATTCTTTCTGTTATACTCTTCTTTTCTGGGGTAAGCATTTGTGAAATGGACTCTTTAAAACCCAAATCAGTTTCATTAAGTATATTTGGGATATTCCCTTACCCCCCTTACTATTTTCTTTGTTAATCTTTAAACTCATCCTCTCCTCAATATCACCCCCATTATAAAATAGCATAACAAACAAGCTTGGAGCATCATACTATAGAAATCATATTGTCTACATAAGTGAAAATAACTGGGTACTCGGTGCTTCTACATAATTCCTAAACCTATCCATTAGTCAGACTTTTAACCTGTACTATCAACATGCTAATAGCTACATCAAATAAAGAGGAATCAGAAGACAACTCCATCTAACTCCTCTGTTTAGCCTTATAATATCACCCAGCTATCTTTTCAGTATTGGCTTAATCCAGACTTTATTTTAAATACTCTATATAAAAGTAACAAACATTTTCTGTGAACAAAAGTTTATGTATATTCCCAGCATTTGACTGTGTCTTACACAATCAGAAGCTTTACTTAAACTTCAACTTGCCAACCCTTACCTATTTCTTTACCATCTCCATCTCTATGAAAAGTGTTTATATCTCCCCTCTTTCGGTTCAGTCTCCATGTTCCAATATTCTTTATTTATGTATTTATAGACATTTGATTACCAGGAAAGTCCGACTGGGTAGAAGCCAATTTTCAGTGGCGGCCCAGGGAGAAAAGCTCCGAATTATTATAAAACATTTTAAGAACAGTAATTTTGCAATCTTCAAAAATAAAACAAAAACATTTGCAGTCTAAATAATTATAACAAATTAGACATTATAAAAACACTGGTCAAAAATTGATGCAAGGTATATCCCAATCATTTAATATTTAGAGAAACTTTGGACAGTTTGCAGAGAAAGTAAAAGTAAGTTAGCCTAATACAAACAGGAACTGCAATATGAAGTGAAGGAAAAACAGGCTTATGGTATAGTTTAGACAGAAAGTCAGGGAAGAGAATTATTTAGCAGTAAAGAAGTGAGTGAAGAAGGGAGATTAAGTAAGTATAAGGAATGAAAAGATGTCTGTTCATATTTCAGGATATACTTTATCCTGCACTGTGCAAGAACAGAGACAGATTTTAGCTAGGAAGTCTTTCAGAGTGGTTTTGAAAGATGGGAGGGAGGGTATAGAACTGATGTATGCAGGTAAGGAGTTGTAGGCCTTAGCAACCTTGTACGAGTACAGACAATACTCAACAGATTTGCTAGGCTTGTAGACAGATGGGAGTTTTTGGTCACTGGATCACAATGACCAACTGGGAACATAGTTGTGAAGAATGTTTTTTTACTGCTGGACAGGCAGATGGAAGCTGGATAATTTTATAGCTGGTAATAAGTTGTGTATATGTTTATTGATGTGACAGTTCTAACCAATTTAGGCTTTTTGGTGCTATACAGTGCTGGGTTCTGAAATGGGTATGTACTACAAATTTAGTAACTTTATTATTGCTTTGTTCAAGTTTTAATTTTTGTGAAGCCTGGAGGTAAGTAAGGATGGGAGCACCATAAGAGCAGGGATAAGATAAGTAGTGACAAGTGTGACACCTGTGCACTGGCCCAGCAATCAAGGAGCCTCAGTACTCACCACTAACACCAGTGAGGGGCATCCACATAGGGGAGGATATCAAATACACACACAATAAAGTACAATGTCCTTAAGAGCACACAGAGATCACAGTCAGTCTGGGGCTGGTTTCTCTCTTTCTCTCCAGATCCCCAATAAGACTCCCCACTGGCACAGCTATAGGGTCCAGATCTCAGCCTAGTGGTCAAGCTAAAACCTCCAGCACCCTCTGTGTCCAACCAGTGCTTCATGTCCCAGCCCAAGTAGCTGACACACACACACTTTGGGATATGAGTTATATACAAACACACAGACACTCCTGGGGATGGCTGGCACAGGTTCTCCAGCTATGCCCCTTCTGTCCAGGCTATATGGTAGTAATCACCACCACCAACCACTAATATCAGCTACTAATAAGGCCCTTATCAAAGGATGTCCAATTATTACTGTGCAATATTATTATCCAACTGGTAAGTGTGACTGAACAGCAAGGCTTATTTGGGCTGGCTTGGACAGTATCACTATGTACATGCAATGTACTCTAGAGCTTAAATTATCTCAACATAAAACAGCCACAGTTGAAAGGTTTAAAAATATTTAATAATAAATAATAAGAACACAAGACAATACTTCTTACTACACAGTGCTAGTCAAGAGTTCAGAGATCACATGAAAATGCTTAAAATAATACAGTGGAATACTTATGGCATCAGTACAGAAAAAAACAATTGCTCTAATCTTCCTATTTCCCAGCTATATCTAAGAGAAAACACAGTTCTAAAATAAACTTACATATAGAGCAAAGGAGTGCTGGTGATATTGGATGTTCTGAAGACAAATGCCAAATGCCCTGAGTCTCTCTGTCCTTAAATTGATAACATAGTACTACTGACTCATTTCAGATTACATCATTTCTCTCTGGTTCCCAGGCTAACAGAAACCCAGAGTGTAACAGCCCTTTTGATCTTGCACCTAGTCAGGAAGCTACAGCAATAAAAGACATTATACATGCAAATTCTAGCAATTAACTCTGGTCTCAAAGCAATAGCCAGAATTCCTTCATGCAGACATCTTGGCTCCGAGTATGAGATCAAAAAATTATACAATGCTTGATTTATCAGCTTTCTTCCAGCAGAGTGCACTGTTGTTACATTTTTGGCATTCATAATTTAACAATATTTTCTTCCATTTAAGAGAAACAAGCCTGTGGGTTATATTAATATTTACATATGACAGCATTATCTACAAAATTCTATCTGGCTAGGCTGGCAGCCTTCACATATCACTGCCCCCCCCCCCCCAGGAGAACTCAAGCTAGTTTTTCAAGTGAACCTTGAGAAACATTGCTTGAGAAGGCTAGGTCTATCTGGGTATACCTTACCCCATTCCCTGTCCTGAGAGCCCATCTGCGTTGGCATTGCTAAGCTAACTGCGGTGCTGCACTGACATATATGCTTGCAACCCTAGGCTCCCACTTAGCAACTTGGTATTTTGCTGGCTGGCTCTGTTTAACCATGTTAGTAGACTGTGGTCTGTAACTACAGTGAATTTTCTTCCATATAGATAAGGCTGAAGTTTCTGCAGTGCCCATACTATGACTAGACATTCCTTTTCTACAGCTGCATAGCATTCCTACCTGGGATGGAGCCTATGACTGAGATAAACCACTGGGTGCTCTTCTCCCTCTGAAGAAATCTGGCTAAGTACAATGCCCACCCCATGGTTCAAAGCATCCACCTGCACAGCAAATTATTTGCTGTAATCTGGACTGGCTAACACAGGGCATCTTCCCAAAGCTTCCTTAAGCTCCTGGAATGCCTGCTGATATGCTGGGGTCCACACTACCTTATCTGGCCTGTTCTTCCTTGTCAGGTCTGTGAGGGGAGCAGCTATGTTACTATAACTGGGGATGAACTTTCTGTAGTATCCTGCTGTCCCTAAGAATGCCCTCACCTGCTTTTTGGTAACAGGTACAAACCATGCCTGAATGGCTTCCATTTTGGCAGGTTCTAGTCTGATCTTACCATTCCTCACTCTATGTCCCAGGTAGGAGACCTCTGCCATACCCACCTGACATCTGCTCTGTAGTCTGCCTAGCACCTCCCTGACATGTTGAAGGTGCTCTTGCCAGGAATGGCTGTAGATGGCAATATCATCTAGGTAAGCAAAAGCAAACCCTCCTGCTCCTGCTAGGATATGATTTACCACCCTCTGGAAAGTGACTGGGGCATTTTTCATCCCAAAGGGCATTTTTGTGAACTCATTCAAGCCAAAAGGAGTCACAAAGGCTGACCTCTCTTTAGCACTGGGAGTCAAGGGCCCCTACCAGTAACCCTTGGTAAGATCAATGGTGGTAAGATACTTAACCCCACCCAGCTGCTCTAAGGCCTCATCTGTCCTAGGCATGGAGTAAGCATCTAACTCTGTGTGACTATTTAATTTCCTGTAGTCCACACAGAACCTGGTGCTGCCATCCTTCTTAGACACCAACACCACTGGGGAGGCCCAGGGACTGTTGGATTCTTGAATTACCCCTAGTTCAAACATATCCTGGATCTCCTCCCTCAGAGTCTGCTTGACTCCCTCAGACACCCTATAAGGAGCCTGCCTAATAGGCCTTTGGGGTCCTGTATCCACCTGGTGCTGTACCAGGTGGGTGCACCCTGGTTTCCCAGTGAACATATCCCCAAACTCCTGTAACACTGCTCAGATTTCTCGAACCTGGGTAGGAGATAGCTGTTGGGATATTGCTACCCCTTCCACTGAGATGTCAGTCCAAGTCTCACTGAGGAGATCAGTCACCAGATCTCCCTCAGACTCCTCCTGCAACCCACTGCAAATACTCAGTACAAGGGTCGCCCTATCATGGTAAGGTTTCATCATGTTAACATGGTACAGTTTGTGCTCCTGCCTTCTGCCTAGTAGTTCTACCGTGTAGTTAACATCACTTATCTTTCTTATCACCTTGTAGGGTCCCTACCAATCTGCTTGAAGTTTGTTGTGTCTGACAGGAATGAGAACCATTATCTGCTGCCCTACAGCATACTCTCTAGCTCGAGCAATCCTGTCATACCATACCTTTTTCTGTTGTTGAGCTTCTGCCAGGTTCTCCTGAGCAAATCCCATGAGTTCCCTAAGCCTTGTCCTGAATGTTAGGACATATGACACAATAGACTCCTTGTGAGATTCACACTCACCTTCCCAGTCATCATGAATTAAATCTAGAGGTCCCCTTACCCTATGCCTATACAGCAACTCAAAGGGTGAAAAAAACATGGATTGCTGGGAAACCTCTCTGTAAGCATACAAAAGATGGGAAAATATTTGTCCCACTCCCTCTTAAACTGGTCTGCAAATGCACATAGCATGGACTTGATTGTAGAGTTTAACCTCTCAACAAGACCTTTAGTCTGGGGATGATAGGAGGTGGTCTTCAGGTGCTTCATCCCACAGTACTTCCACATGCAAGCCAGCAGGTCTGACATGAAATTGGCACCGCTGTCAGTCAGTATTTCTTTTGGGAAACCTACCCTGCTGAAAATCTCTAACAAAGCATTTGCCACCTTTTCTATCTCAATGGAGGACAAAGCCACTGCCTCAGGGTATCTTGTAGCATAATATACTACCACTAGGATATACTTTTCCCCTGTGGAACTTGGGATACTCAGAGGCCCCACAATATCCATAGCTGCCCTCTGAAATGGCTCCTCAATCACAGGCAAAGGCATCAAAGGAGCTCTCACCTTGTCTCCTGCCTTGCCTGCCTTTTGGCACTGCTCACAGGTCCTGCAGCACCCTGCTACATCTCTGGAAATTCCAGGCCAATAAAAGTTCTGCATAATACGTCTCTTTGTACATTTTATGCCCATATGACCTGCAAAGAGAATATCATGGGCTATGGCTAGAAGAGCCAGATGGTAAACTCTAGCCACTACCAAGTGCTGTACCCTCTCACCCTCTAGCCCTCCCTCAGGGGTCTACTCTCTATACAGTGACCCTTTGTCCCAGTATACAGATCCCCCTTCCCTTGAGAATCAGGTGCCTCACTAGCTACCTGCCTCAGGCCTTGCAATGTAGGGTCTGAAAGCTGAGCCTGTCTCAACTCTCTTTGTAACCCTTCCCAGCTCTCCTTCCACAAGAAGTTTGGCATCCTCTGACAGTGGTGCCTCACTGTCAGCCTGGGTACTACTACTCACCTCTACCTTTGCAGTCACTCTGTCCAAGGAAACATCAGTAACCACAAGCAGCTATGGCTCACCTTCAGTCTCACTGCTACAGTATAGGTTCCTCCCTGAAGTAACCACCTCACCAGTCCTGGCTGCAAGTTTGTGGTCTGTCTGGGTCTCCCCCCCAGGCTACCAGACCCACATCTTGTCTCAAAGCATGACTGAGTGTAACTGCATTAACACATAGTACTGCCTCATTAAAATCCTTCCCTATCAGGACATCTGCAGGATGGTAGTTCGGTACCACTGTTGTCTCAAGACAACCTACTATTGGCATTTTGTCTTCCCCACTTACTGGCTCTCTCACCTTTTGTTCCCCACCTTGCCTCCATGGACATCTGTATACCACATGGCCCCACTGATTGCATTCAAAACATTTAACCCTAGGTCCTGGATGTGTACCTGGACTAGTGGCTTCCCCTGCTACTGGCAGATTCTGTTGGGGCAGTCTGGGCTGCCCATCATGGGTTCCTTTAGATCCATGATCAGTACTTGGGGTCCCTTTCCTGTGCAGGGAAGGCCTACTTACTAGGTATATGTCTCCCTTCTTCCCCAACTCCTCTGAAGTAGTACATTGTATATCAGCTAACCAGATCCTCATGTCCTCAGGCAAAGTGCTAAGGGCTTGTTCCCTCACCAATAGGTCTGCCAGCCCTTCAAAAGTGGTGACCTGACATCCACTCACCCACCTATAAAAATAAGTGCTCAGTTCAGCAACATAATCACACACACTTTCATCTGCCTTACGTCTATGCTCACAAAACTTTTTCCTATACGTTTTAGGTGTTAGTCTAAAAAATTCTAACAAACAGTTCTTAACAGCAGTATAATTAAAACAGTCAATATCAGACATTTTGGACAAAACAGTTCCAGCTTTATCATGGAGTAAGGGGTCAGGAACTGAATCCAGAGCCTTTTGTCAACATCATACTGTTTACATACCCTCTCAAACATATGAATGAAACTATCAAAATTATCCCCCTCTGTAAACTGCAGAAGAAATGTACTGACCTTTTGTGCTTCTGGAGTCCAATTACTCCCTTCCCCATTACCTCGATGACTCTGGTGAGCAGTCAGCATTTCCTTTTCATGCTGCCTCTGCCTTTCCTTCTCCTCAGCTTCCAGGCATAGCAGCTTCTCATTCTCCTCAGCCTGTAGACATCTCAGTCTCTCTGTTCCTTTTTTTTCCCAAATGCCTGGCCTCCAACTCAAGTCTCTTTAGCTCCAAATGAATTTTTAAGTCATCTGTAGAAAGGTTGAGCTGTCCATTCTCTGAGTGTTGTACATCTCCATGACCAGTTTGACCATCCTCCTGGTTGCTGTTTTCTGATGCAGCTGTGACCAAAGATGCAATCATGTCTGCCTTAGTCAGGTTTCCATGCACCAGTCCCCTAGCCTGGCACATCTCAGCCAGCTGGCTTCTTGTCAGCTTTTTGTACTTCTCTGCTGAGATGCTTGCCTGCTCTCCCTGACTAACTAAGCTAACAAAAGAAATAAAACAATTGTGATCTGAACTCTGAGTATTCACTGTGTGGCTGATTTTAGAGTACAAAAACACCTTCAGAGATCACTGTACACAAGCTACAGGAATTCACTCTACCCACACTACTACAAACCAATTAGTATTTCCCAACCAATTAATATGTGGTGTGGATATCCCACCACTGTAAACAATTAATATGTGATGCCCGTGCATTGGCCCAGCAATCAAGGAGCCTCAATCCTCAATACTAACACCAGTGAGGGGTGTCCACATAGGGGAGGATAACAAATACACACACAGTAAAGTACAATTTCCCTTAAGAGCACACAGAGATCACAGTCAGTCTGGGGCTGGTTTCTCCTTTCTCTCCAGATCCCCAATAAGACTCTTCACTGGCACAGCTATAGGGTCCAGATCTCAGCCTGGTAGTCAAGGTAAAACCTCCAGCACCCTCTCTGTCCAACCAGTGCTTCATGTCCCTGCCCAAGTAGCTGACACACACACACTTTGGGATATGAGTTATATACAGACACACAGACACCCCTGGGGACGGCTGGCACAGGTTCTCCAGCTATGCCGCTTCTGTCCAGGCTATAAGGTAGTAATCACCACCACCAACCATTAATATCAGCTACTAATAAGGCCCTTATCAAAGGGTGTCCAATTATTACTGTGCAATGTTATTATCCAACTGGTAAGTGTGACTGAACAGCAAGGCTTATTTGGGCTGGCCTGGACAGTATCTCTATATAGATGCAATGTACTCTAGAGCTTAAATTATCTCGATATAAAACAGCCACAGTTGAAAGGTTTAAAAATATTTAATAATAATAAGAACACAAGACAATACTTCTTACTACATAGTGCTAGTCAAGAGTTCAGAGATCACACGAAAATGCTTAAAATAATACAGTGGAATAGTTCTGGCATTAGTACAGAAAAAAAAAACAACTAATCTAATCTTCATATTTCCCAGCTATATCTAAGAGAAAACACAGTTCTAAAATAAACTTTCATATAGAGCAAAGGAGTGCTGGTGATTTTGGATGTTCTGAAGACAAATGCCAAATGCCCTGAGTCACTCTGTCCTTAAATTGATAACACAGTGCTACTGACTACTTTCAGATTACATCATTTCTCTCTGGTTCCCAGGCTAACAGAAACCCAGAGTATAACAGCCCTTTTGATCTTGCACCTGTTCAGGGAGCTACAGGAATAAAATATATTATACATGCAAATTCTAGCAATTAACTCTGGTCTCAAAAAAAAAATAGCCAGAATTCCCTCATCCAGACATCTCGGCTCCAAGTTTGAGATCAAAGGATTATACAATGCTTGACTTATCAGCTTTCTTCCAGCAGAGTGCACTGTTGTTACATTTTTGTCATTCATTTAAGAGAAAAAGCCTGTGGCTTATATTAATATTTACAAATGACAGAATTACTAACAACATTCTATTTGGCTAGGCTGGCAGCCTTCACATATCTTCACAACAAGTATAACTTTAGTTGCATCAGTGAATAAGATTGTTGCTCTGTGAAGCTTCCCTAGTTTTTTATGAATTTTTCTTATGCAGTTTTATATATACAGGTCAAATATAAGATTATTATCCATTATCACACCTAATAGTTTGCTATGAAAAGTGACTTCACTGGTTGTATTATCAAGAGATGGGGCTTTAATTTGTTTATATATGAGAGAGGGATTGGGGAAAAGTTTGGTCTTTTTTGGGGCTGAGCATGATTTATGAGTTGTGAAGCCATGTTTCAGTGGCTGTTAAAGCTTCCTGAGTAATTTTTTGGAGGTATACCATGTTGTCAGAAGCTCTGCTGAACTGAATTCTGGTGCTGGTTTGCTGTAAGAGGAAAATGTAGTACATATTGAGAAATATGAAAGCAATACCACCACCTTTCTTCTTTATATGGTCATTACGGATGATATTATACCAGGAGGTATAACTTCAGAATTGTTTATGCTGGTTTTAAGCCAAGTTCCAGTTACAGGAAGAACATCAGGCCTATATTGGGTAATTCAGGCATGAAGTTCTGCAGTTTTATTTCTTATACTTCTATAATTTATTGCACCAAATATTATATCACCGTGGTTGGGGATTGGCTGTTGTTGGGTTACAGAAGTGTGTGGGAGAGAATTATCTATGTGTTCATTGTGACAGGTGGGGCCAGAATTAGGGTGTATATCTCCTCGTAGAAGTATTTTAGTATATTGTGGAATTATGTATACTTGTTTTTTGGAGAGGATTCCTGCACTTAATTTTGTTTTAGTTTATGTTGAACTGCAATTAATCATCCTATATTTGGAATAAGGATGAGGGGCAATATTAAATAGGTTTGGTGCAATTTGTGGCGAATATAAAGAGGAAGTATGGATCGGTGTCTGAGACAGAGTTGAGAGATGTCGTTATATAGTCTTGAGTTGTGGTAGGATGAAAGATGGCACATTAGGAGGAGAAGAATAGAGGATGAGCTGTAGAACAGCATAATTAATCACAGGAATCTATAATTTATAGATGTCAGCTAGTGGGAATTAACAATAAAGAAGGAAATAAGAAGTTGCAAGACAGTAGGAGATTCAATGATGGTGGATTCTGAAAGCTGGAAGAGGATAGGTAAGATAAGAAGTATTTTCTACAAATGAAGAGAGGTAGGATGTCCTTGTATCTTCTCATGAATGTAAGGAATAGAGGAGTATTAAAGGCTAAAGTATAATAATGTAGTCATAATAAGAAGAAATGAGGGTTTATTTTGGAAAAAAAGATACAATGTGAAATAAATAGGTACTGTTAGGGAGGATTGTGATTATAAATGGATATAGTTCAAAGCAGTATGAGAGGGGGAAGATAGGAATGGAGCTAAAATTAAATAGAGATAGGGAAGTAGAAAACAAACAGAAGTATATGTATAGAAGGAGTATGGTCATTAGGGAGGGTTTTGGAATAAGAGTCAGAAGTGAAGTGTGTATGTAGGAAGTATAATATTAGAGTATAATGAGGTGTGTGGGAATTGGGGGTAGGGTAGCAGAACAAAGCAAGGCTAAACATAGGAGCCTTCCCACCCTCAGGTCAATTTCTAACTGATATGAATCCATTTATAGCCAGATCAAAGTAATTAACAAATAGATCCAAGTAAAAAAGGTTGTCTGTCATTTCCCACAACTAAATAACTGGCATATACAGTACAGTCTACCGGTTAAGCAAAAGGGGACCGTGGCTAGCTTAGTAAGAGGTCTTTAGAGTGCAAGGGCTATTTCACAGAAAATTGCAATCACACAGCAGGCATGTATTTAACTGATTAAAGTTAATACACAGCAAAGTTCTCCATGATAAATATGCTTACATTAAACAGTGGCAAAATTCTCAGTACACTTGTAGGTGTAGGGCCTTATAGCAGAGCTTCTGCAATATCGAGGTCAGATGTAGTGAACCACAGGCTATTAAACAGGGACAAAATTTCCATTAGACTTGTAGGTGTAGGGCCTTATCACAGAGCTTCTGCAATATCAAGGTCAGATGTAGTGAACACAGGCTCTGCTCTATGAAGGAAGATAGTGAATGAGAGAAATTTCTAGAATGTTACCTATTCTCTGTTGAAAAATCTTATTCAGCAACGTATTATCTCCATCAAACAGTGACAAAGGCAACTAGTTCTTTACTTCTGATTTGTTTCATTTTTCCAAATAAGCCTAATTGTGTTCATACATACCTTCTTATCCTTAAGTCCATCTTCATACCACTCATTATGTAGCTCACACATAATGTCTAATTACCTTTATGACAGTTATGTATAATCACCTTCTTTTTAACATTCTTTAAAGTTGTACTATTTCATTATTTCAAAATTTTTACCCATTTCTACCTCCTTTTGAGGTCGGTTGGAGCTCCTCCATATTACAGCCTTCGCTTTATAATTTTCTAAATAACATTACAATGAATTCTTGCTGAATCATCCAAAGTAGTTTAAGAAAATGGGAAAAAAATTAAATCCATTCTCCAAAACCACCTCCAAATAATAACCCGACATTTTTTTTTTTTGGCAGAGGGCCAAGCATCTCTGAGATTGCTCTACATTGGAGAAAACTGCAAACTCCACTGTTGCTGAAAATAATTTCGGTAAACAGCACTTGCTGTTTTTGCCTTTGCTGAAATTACAATCGATGACATGATGCGCTCCCCCCTTGCAACATATCCTTAATACCCATCTGATTATACACAATCTGGCCTTTCTTATCTTTAATTCTCTCTATGTAACCTTCCTTCATTCTTATTTTAGGGGGTTAAAAATGATATTACTACTTTTCCCCTGAATCACATATATCTTATGCTTAATCCATTGTCTCATCCTTTTTTCGACTCATCTCTTAATTCTTTTTTTATTCTCCTCTGCTTTCCTAGGAAAAACACATTTTAAATTCCTACATTTCCTTTTCATGCTTCTTTTGCTATAGCAAAAAGGTCTCATTTGTAACTAGTTCTTCCATAATAAAGTCAAACCATCATTCATTCCATTCTGTTTCATCAATCTCACATTAAGTCTAAGTAACTCCTTTCCTTTCAAATTCTCATTTTCTACCCTACCTGTCCTTATCGTAATCACTCCATGATCAGTAAAGCCCCTGTGATAAAATAGTTTCCTCCCACACATTCCTATCTATTTGTTCAGAAGTGCATAATCTGTCATAACTATGCCCCCCCCACCCACAAGTGAACTCTCATTGTTCTACCATAACACCTCAGTTCTTTCAAATATATATTTTAATAGTCTGATATCCCTACCCATTATCTTTCTCTTTCTTCTACTTAAATCACAACTGAAGTCTCCCATTCATGTTACTGCTGTGTTGTTAAATATGCTTCCAGCATTTTGGTATCACCCATAATGCTCTCTTTCATGTACTGGATCTTAAATATTAGGTGTTCTGATATGGTTATCTCCTGTAATAAATCTTCTATGAGTCTCCCTACATCTACCATAACAAAGTTTCACAATTAAATTTGACTTAGATGTTTACTTAACATACCTACTCTAGAAAATTCTAGAATCACAAATGACCTCATCACTGTAATACCCCACCCCACCCCACATAGATGCATCTTATTTATCTCTACCATTTAATTTCTCCAGCTGTTCAGTTTTTAAATACCATGCCAGGTATGAACCCCACTCCTAAGCCAAGGCATAAAGTTTAAAAACAGTAGTTTTCCTTCAATGTTTAATATTTGTCAAAAGCGCTCCTCTCAGCATCCATAATGTACCCAGAATTGCTTTGTTCTATAGCTCATATGGGGGTTATCTGCATTGGTACACATTTAAGCATGCTTGGAAATTACTTTTTTTATTAGTCTAGTTGCTTCTACTACCACTGGAACTATATATCCTTATTCCATTTTGCTTTAATTTCTGATTGGATGTTCTGATATTTTATAACTTTATGTATTTCAGTGTATAAGACACAGTCAATGAGTGTATTTGTTTTGCTAATCAATATGCTCATATTTTCTTATCTTCATCTACAATATCTGTTCTTCTTGCATGTACTTTCTTAAGTACTGGTATTGGCTGATCACATGTGATCCTTATGTTATCATTTTTACTAATCCTTTATGGCTCATGTTTACAATACCTGTTTATGTTATAATGTTTGCATAGTATCCAATATAACAGTGTTGCCACATGATTGTGTCTGTTAGTATACAGACCCTCAGCCATAAGTGTCACAGCTGTGACAACATGTACAACTGTTTCTAGTTCTGTGATGCAAAACCTACATTTGTCTGTGTCTCTTTCTGTTTCTATAGATTTTGTGAACCATTGTTTAAGTACTCCACTATCTTCAGCTACTTTCATCTTTTGGTTTAAATTCACTTCACATTAACCATTCATGTGTCAAATCTTGACTAACACTTGGTTGTTCCTGCAGTTCTATATACTTTCCACTATAATTGTGAGCTTGTGAGTTTTCTGATCACATTCTTTATATTCTTTGTTTTGCTTTTCAGCACTTTTTACTACTTCTAGTTTTATTTCCACTCCTGCTCCCTTCCTAAATGCTTTGCTAACCAGAGCAAATATGTTACCTTACAGTTGTTTTCTTTATAGTTTAGAACTTTCAATATTTAAAAAAACAAGAAAACAGGGCGTGTATCGGTGCAGCTAATATCCACCACAAATAACCAGAAAACAGCTCACGTACTGGCCCCTCAATACAAATACCTCTGTAGTCAGCTCCAACGTGAAGATGAAATTTAAATAACCAATGTTACCATTATAAAAATTATTTTAATATAACAAACAAAATCAGATACATAGGTTAAGTGATTTCATCATTATTTAGCTGTGTAAAGGACTCTATCAGAACCATTTACCTAAGATTCAATGTGCCTTATACACACATAGGTGTAATTGTTTAGTTGTCCATACCAATTTAGTTTAATTACGTTCTTTTAAAGACCATTCATATTGAAAACTTTTTATTTAAAAAGATAGACGTGCAGTACTATCTCAAAGGAAAATACATGTAGACCCTCTGAAAAAATATACAAATTTTATAAACAATATTTTAAAATAAACAGTGCTTATTTAAAAATAAAACGTCAGGACAAGACATAAATGTATTTAAAAATATAAAACATGCACATATTAAAGTTTAATGGATGCATTCTAAAGATGATGTCATAAATGTTTGTGTACATCTGCTTGTTGTGTTTGTTTACATCTGTGTGCAAATCTTTTTATTTGTGCTTATTTTGTGTTTTAAACTGTAAAAATGTAACAGTTTGTTGAATGTGTTTTTTGGAACTTTTCTCCCCGGGCCTCCACTAAAAATGGATATGTATCCAGTCAGACTATCCCAGTAAACAAATGTAAAATAAATAAATAAATACACTGCTTTCATTTTTAAAGCTGGGAGAATAGAAATATGTTCATTTAAACATGGGCAATTAGTGGCATTTAATCTGAACTGCCATATCAGCTCCCTAAATTCTAAATATGTCCCCTAAGATCCTCCTCTTTCAATGTAAGGCACTATTTCCAAAATGCCAAAAAGGAATTTTTTGAAACCCCTGCAAGACTGAGTATGTTTAAACAAAGAACTGTTGGTATTTTCTCTCATAATATTATAGCTATGTTCGTAAATGCATTTACGATTTACGTAATTGTCTCTCAGTCTTGCCAACATAAAAAAAAAAACTGTGATAGGCAGTAAAGACTGTGATGTAAATGACTCCTTTAGTTACACAGTTCTCTTTCACTAAACTAATCTGTATGTTTCTGATTTTAATGTTATCAGCTTTTAAAATAAATTGGCATTGCTTACAAGCATCATGGAGGTAGGTTTCTCTTTTTGTGTGTGGTGTCTTGGACACTAGTGCTTCTTTCCACTAACTTTTTCAAGTTTTCATCTGTCTGGTATATAAAGAGGGGTGCTTCACCAAATGTTTCCATAAGTCTGGTATCTATTTTAAAAATATTCCAGTTGTTTTTGATAATGGATTTAATATTTTAGTGATGTTGTCATATTTAATAATGAGTAAATTGGTATAAGAACAACTAGTCTGTGTTCCATTGCCAGCCTCTATAGAACAATCCCTGCTGTAATCTAAACCCTGTAAGGGTCTGTATTTCTTACCCCATTCTTTGTACATTTCCTTTGCTGTGCTGTACAGTAATTGTTTGGGATAGTCCCTTTCCAGGAAATACTGCAAAATACAGAATAACTAGCTAAGTAAAAAAACAAAAACAGAAACCCGAGGCGAGGACCACTGCTGTAAAATTTATTTGCTGCTTTCGTCTCAAGTGTAAAATACTTCTTCAGAATGAACAAGACAAAACACACGCCCACTTTAAATACCCTGCCTATGGCATTTGGATTGGATAAAAGTTTAAAAACCTAATTGGACAACCAATAAAATATACATAATAATAATAATGAATACATCCAAAAAAGAATGAAATATAATGAAAAAAATACATCACTTTCAGTACTACTAGCTGTACATAAGTAAATAACAAATTCCATAAAACTATACCAATAACTTGGCTTAGATTTCAGAGGCAGCTTTTAATTTTAACACACTACTGACTGAGCATAAATCATTTAACCCTGGATATACAGTAGTATTGGTTTTAAGCTGCCATTGTAGTTCTTTTAACTCCAAAA
Organism: Protopterus annectens; assembly: GCF_019279795.1. NCBI lineage: Eukaryota > Metazoa > Chordata > Ceratodontiformes > Protopteridae > Protopterus > Protopterus annectens. The sequence continues at coordinate 908,240,055 of NC_056744.1, read as the reverse complement.
ACTCATCAACTAAACAACCCCTCTGTCCAAGATCTACATGACCAATTATTATATATTTAAAAGAATGTTGTTCATAAATCTCTATGTGTCTATAGAGAGTGTTCTTGTAATCTTTTTTCCTTATACTTTAATTATGCTGATAAATTCAAGTTCTTCAACTTCTTTTTGCCTTCCCCACATAGAAAGCCAGGCAATTTTGGCACAGTGCAGGATAGACCACAGCTTTTGTACTACAACAATATTTCTTTCTTAATTTAGTAAGGCCAAAATTAGCAAGCTGTACAGAATCATCTTCCAAGACATATTTACACAGCGTGCATTGACCACATTTTGTCATTCGCTCTCTCGAACAAGCAATGTTGTCTCTCCACCATATTTTTCATACAAATGTCTTTTTATAAACAACTGTAGGGGAGGGTCCCACTATCTTGGTGTATTCTGGGGCAATCATAAAAACACCCCAATTCTTCTCTGTAATGGTCCTAATATAACAAAAATCACTATTAAAGGTCAAAATAAGCACCTTACCGAAGTTATGTACCTCAGTGTTCTTATTGGAATTCCTTATAAAGACATTTGTATGAAAAATTTGGTGGAGAGAGAGAACATTGCTTGTTCAGGAGGGAGAATGACAAATGCACCCAGTATAAATATGTCTTGGAAGATGATTCTGTACAGCTTGCTGATTTTGACCTTATTAAATTAAGAAAGAAATATTGTTGTAGTACAAAAGCCATGGTCTATCTAGCACTGCACCAAAATTGCCTGGCTTTCTATGTGGGGAAGTAAAACAAAGTTTAAAATTAGAATTTATCAGCATAATTATGGTATAAGGAAAAAAGATTACAAGAATGCTCTCTATAGACACTTAGAGATTTATGAACAGCATTCTTTTAAATATATAATAATTGATCATGTAGATCTTGGACAGAGGGGTTGTTCAGTTGATGAGATTTTGGAGTTTAAAGAACAACAATGGCAGCTTAAAACCAATGCTACCCTTTCCAAGAACATAAAAATAATCTTTTCCATTTCCCTCTCAAATTAACTGATATTTGAACACATCCTGGCTGCTCTGATGAGCTACCCATTGAGTAAGTTCTTCTTTGTATAAAAAGCGTGGCAACTGTTTTATTGCAAATAACTGTTACAGAAAGTCTCCTTCCTGAAAATAGTTGATTTAAAACAGTTGGAGTCCCTCCCTATATGCAAATTTAGGTATGTATACATGGGAGGGGCTTTTTATATTGGATTCCAAATTCAAAAACTGTTGAAAGGTCTATTTCAACTATCTGGATGATATCTTTATTTTATGGACTTCCTCAGATGTAAAATTACAGAATTCCTCCACTATACAAATAACACTATTGAATGTTTTTAAGTTTACCCACCAACAAACTCTCCGGCAGTTAACTATTTAGATGTGCATTTAACTGAAAAACTTGGTCCCCAATTGTTTTGTCTCAACTAGTTTCAGAAAGGAAACTTTCTGTAACAGTTATTTACAATATAACAGTTGCCACCCTTTTCATTCAAAGGACAACTTCATCACAGCAAGCAGTATGTGTCCAAATATCAGTTTATTTGAGAGGGGAATAGAAATGATTATTTTTATGTTCCTAGAAAGGGACTATCCTAAACAACTGCTGTACAACATAGCAAAGGAAGTATACAAAGAATGAGGTAAGAAATATCTACCCTTCTGGGTTTAGATTACAGCAGGGACTGTTCTACAGAGACTGACAATGGAACACAAACTGGCTGTTCTTATACCAGTTCGCTCATTATTAAATATGACAACATGGCTAAAAATATCAAATCCATTATGAAAAACTGGAATATTTTTAAAATAGATGACAAACTTATGGATGCAATTGCTGTAGCACCCCTCTTTAACTTCAAGACAGGTAAAAACTTGAAAAAGTTAGTGGAAAGAAGCACTAGTGTCCAAGACACCACGCACAAAGGAGGAACCTACCCCTGTGGTGCTTGTACTGTCACTGTGTATATATATATATATATATATATATATATATATATATATATATTATATATATATATATATATATAAAATATATATATGTGTGTGTGTGTGTGTGTGTGTATATATATATATATATATTTATATATATATATATATATATATATATAAAAAACACAATGTAATGCATTGTACTTTCTTGTTTGTGGAGCTATACTCCCCTGGCCTCCACTGGAAAGGGGATACTAAGCCCAGTTGGACCACCCTGGTAAACAAATGTGAAATAAATAATACAGCTTAGTTTAGTGAAAGGGAACTGTGGGACTAAAACAGTCATTAACATCACAGTCTGTATTGCCTGCCAGAAGTTTTATGTTGGCAAGATAGAGAGACATTTACGTAAATGCATTTACAAACATAGTTATGATCTGATGAGAGAAAGTACCAACAGTTCTTTGTTTAAACATACTAACTCTTGCATAAGTTTTAAAAAAATCCTTTTTGGAATTTTGGAAATAGTGCCTTACAATGAAAGAGGAGGATATTGGGGGACATATTTAGAATTCACAGAGATGATTTGGCAGTTGAGATTAAATGCCACTAACTGCCCAGGTTTAAATGAACAGATTTCTATTCTTCCAGATTTAAAAATGACATCAGAGTGTTTCTTTGGAATGCACATATTAGAACTTTAATATGTGCATGTTTTATACTTTTAAATACATTTATAAGGCTTTTCATGACTTTTTATTTTTAAATAAGCATTGCTTATTTTAAAATATTGTTTAAAACATTGCTTATAATATTTGTATACTTTTTTCAGAGGGTCTACATGTATTTGCCCTTGAGGTAGCACTGTATGTCTGTCTTTTTAAATGAAAAGATTTTCATATGAATGGTCTTTAAGAGAATGTAATTAAACTAAATTGGTATGGGCCACTACACAGTTACACCTACTGTATGTGTATATAAGGCAAGTTGTATCTTGGGTAAGTAGTTCTGATAAAGTCCTGTATACAGCTAAATAAGGACAAAAGCACTTAAATTATGTACCTGACTTTTGTTTGTTATATTAAAATCATTTTTATACTGGGTTATTTAAAGGTCGTCTTTATTTTGGAGATGACTACAGAGGAATTTGCACTGAGGGAGCACTATGTGAGCTGTTTTCTGGTTAACTTTCACTATTTCACTATGTTTGGAGCTAATGATGTCAACAAATATGTATGCAGTCCCACAATCATTGTTTTATACAATGTTTATATACCTGGAAGTTGACTGGAGAGAAAGTACAACAGTTCAAGGAAATACTCAGGGCTCTAGCACGCCAAGAAGAGGAGAAAATAGGTGGAGTTGAAGAAGAATGGCAGTGCCTAAAAACAGCATGTGTTAGGACTACAGAAAAGATATGTGGCCAAGTCAGGTATGGAAACAAGGTACATAAGGAAAGCTTGTGGTGAAATGCAGAAGTCCAGGAAGTTATCAAAAGAAAAAAGAAGTACAGGAAGAAGTGGGAGACAGAAAAACTGGCCAGGCTAGGAAGGAATATTGATTGGCTAACAACGAAGCTAAGAAAGAAGTTGCAATAGCAAAGAATAGGACATTGGAGGCACTGTACCAACTTCTGGAAAGTGACTCAGTAAGGGGCATAAAGAAACTATTTCAGTTTGCAAGGCAAAGACAGAAAGATAAAGAAGATAGTCAGGCACCCTTCATAAGGGATGCCAGCAACAACCTGCTCACCAGCCCAGAGGACATCAAAGGCAGATGGAAGGACTATATCCACCAGCTTCTGAATGAAGAAAACCCCACAAAGCTGTACTGCCCTAGAAACAGCCTACGATGAGAGGAGAAGAAGAGGAGCCCACCCTAGAAGAAGTAAGAGCAGTACTAAGGAAGATGAAGTCAGGGAAAGCAGCAGGCTCAGATGAGGTTACAGCAGATATGATAATGATGCTGGGTGAGATAGGGGAGAAATGCCTCTTGAGGGTATTAATAGCAGTGTGGAGAGAAAGGGGTATCCCAGATGACTGGAGACTATGCATGCTGGTGCCAGTGTACAAAAACAAAGGGGACATCCACAACTGTGGGCAGTACAGAGACATCAAACTCCTGTCACATTGCATGAAAGTTCTGGAGAGGGTGATTAATAAATGGATACACAGAGTAGTAGAATGTAAGATGGGAGATGAACAGTTTGGATTCAGATCAGGATGCAGCACAACTGACCCAATGTTTGCATTGAGGCAGATACTTGAGAAGAAGCTAGAGATGAGGAGAGAGTCCAACTGGGCATTCCTAGACTTGGAGAAAGTATATGCAAGGTCCCAAGAAAGCTGATCTGGGCAGTACTGCAGTGGTTTGAAGTCCCAGAATCATTGGTAGAATTAGTGCAGGCTATGTACAAGGACCCAATGACTCGAGTACAAACAGTGTTCGGCCTCAAAGAGGGTTTCCAATGGGAGTTGGTGTACATCAGGGTTCAGCTCTGAGCCCACTGCTGTTCATACTGGTGATGGACTACATTAGCAAACAGGTTGAAGGGGACGGATCAACAAAGCTGCTGTATGCAGACAATGTGGCAGTATAGGCAGACTCTGAGCTAGAACTTCAACAAAGGATAGGAGAATGGAATGCAAATCTGAAGGCACATGGGATGAAACTAAGCACAGATAAGACAGTGGTAATGGCAGCAAATTGGGGAAATCAGAAGAAGCTGAGAACAAAAACAGAAGGGAAGATAGTGGAACAGGTAAACACCTTCAAGTATCTGGAGGAGTAGTTGAGGAGAAGGGTAGTCTGAATGAAGAGGTCAAAGCTAGAATCAGAGGGGCTGCAGCCAACTGGCATTGAGTATCAGGTGTAGTCTATGACAGAAGAATGCCAAAGAAGCTGAAAAGTAAGGTGTACAAGACAGTGGTGCGGCCAGTACTTCTGTATGGTACAGAAACCTGGGCAGTAAAGGCAGAAAAGTTAAAGAAGCTAGAGGTGATGGAAATGAAGTGCCTGAGAAAGGTGGTAGGATACACACTGTGGGACAGACAAAGAAATGAGGACATAAGAGCAGAAGCCAAAGTAGCTCCAATTGCAGAAAAGATCAAAGAGAACAGATTACGGTGGTTTGGGCACATGTGTAGAAAAGCAGAAGACAATCTGGTGAGGAAGATTTGGGACAGACAGGAAGAAGGTAAGAGGAAGTGATGACATTCAGCAAAGAGGTGGATGGATTGTGGAAAGAAGATCTGCGACAGTCAGGCATGAGTGTTGAAGAAGGCAGGAGTGTGGCACTGAATTGAGAGAGTTGGCGACAGTTAACATGATACCCCGACCCCATGTAGAAAAATGGGAAAAAGGGGGCTGATGATGATGATGATTTAGTGGATCAATGTCAGTTGATCGAGCTTTCAGAAACTTGAAATTCATACAGATGAGACCATATGATCGAGTTTCTGAAAACTTGAACCCCCCCCCCAAAAAACCCCCCCAGAAAAATCTACTTTTTTTAATGTTTACACAGTGGGTGAAGCCCTCAAAAACTGTTGAAAGGTCTGTTTCAACTATCTGGATGATATCTTTATTTTATGGACTTCCTCAGATGTAGAAATTACAGAATTCCTCCACTATACAAATAACACTATTGAATGTTTTTAAGTTTACCCACCAACAAACTCTCCGGCAGTTAACTATTTAGATGTGCATTTAACTGAAAAACTTGGTCCCCAACTGTTTTGTCTCAACTAGTTTCAGAAAGGAAACTTTCTGTAACAGTTATTTACAATATAACAGTTGCCACCCTTTTCATTCAAAGGACAACTTCATCACAGCAAGCAGTATGTGTCCAAATATCAGTTTATTTGAGAGGGGAATAGAAATGATTATTTTTATGTTCCTAGAAAGGGACTATCCTAAACAACTGCTGTACAACATAGCAAAGGAAGTATACAAAGAATGAGGTAAGAAATATCTACCCTTCTGGGTTTAGATTACAGCAGGGACTGTTCTACAGAGACTGACAATGGAACACAAACTGGCTGTTCTTATACCAGTTCGCTCATTATTAAATATGACAACATGGCTTAAAATATCAAATCCATTATGAAAAACTGGAATATTTTTAAAATAGATGACAAACTTATGGATGCAATTGCTGTAGCACCCCTCTTTAACTTCAAGACAGGTAAAAACTTGAAAAAGTTAGTGGAAAGAAGCACTAGTGTCCAAGACACCACGCACAAAGGAGGAACCTACCCCTGTGGTGCTTGTACTGTCACTGTGTATATATATATATATATATATATATATATATATATATATATATATATATATATATATATATATATATATATATATATATAAATATATATATATATGTGTGTGTGTGTGTGTATATATATATATATATATATATATATATATATATATAAATATATATATATATATATATATATATATATATATATATATATATATATAAAAAAAACACAATGTAATGCATTGTACTTTCTTGTTTGTGGAGCTATACTCCCCTGGCCTCCACTGGAAAGGGGATACTAAGCCCAGTTGGACCACCCTGGTAAACAAATGTGAAATAAATAATACAGCTTAGTTTAGTGAAAGGGAACTGTGGGACTAAAAGAGTCATTAACATCACAGTCTGTATTGCCTGCCAGAAGTTTTATGTTGGCAAGATAGAGAGACATTTACGTAAATGCATTTACAAACATAGTTATGATCTGATGAGAGAAAGTACCAACAGTTCTTTGTTTAAACATACTAACTCTTGCATAAGTTTTAAAAAAATCCTTTTTGGAATTTTGGAAATAGTGCCTTACAATGAAAGAGGAGGATATTGGGGGACATATTTAGAATTCACAGAGATGATTTGGCAGTTGAGATTAAATGCCACTAACTGCCCAGGTTTAAATGAACAGATTTCTATTCTTCCAGATTTAAAAATGACATCAGAGTGTTTCTTTGGAATGCACATATTAGAACTTTAATATGTGCATGTTTTATACTTTTAAATACATTTATAAGGCTTTTCATGACTTTTTATTTTTAAATAAGCATTGCTTATTTTAAAATATTGTTTAAAACATTGCTTATAATATTTGTATACTTTTTTCAGAGGGTCTACATGTATTTGCCCTTGAGGTAGCACTGTATGTCTGTCTTTTTAAATGAAAAGATTTTCATATGAATGGTCTTTAAGAGAATGTAATTAAACTAAATTGGTATGGGCCACTACACAGTTACACCTACTGTATGTGTATATAAGGCAAGTTGTATCTTGGGTAAGTAGTTCTGATAAAGTCCTGTATACAGCTAAATAAGGACAAAAAGCACTTAAATTATGTACCTGACTTTTGTTTGTTATATTAAAATCATTTTTATACTGGGTTATTTAAAGGTCGTCTTTATTTTGGAGATGACTACAGAGGAATTTGCACTGAGGGAGCACTATGTGAGCTGTTTTCTGGTTAACTTTCACTATTTCACTATGTTTGGAGCTAATGATGTCAACAAATATGTATGCAGTCCCACAATCATTGTTTTATACAATGTTTATATACCTGGAAGTTGACTGGAGAGAAAGTACAACAGTTCAAGGAAATACTCAGGGCTCTAGCACGCCAAGAAGAGGAGAAAATAGGTGGAGTTGAAGAAGAATGGCAGTGCCTAAAAACAGCATGTGTTAGGACTACAGAAAAGATATGTGGCCAAGTCAGGTATGGAAACAAGGTACATAAGGAAAGCTTGTGGTGAAATGCAGAAGTCCAGGAAGTTATCAAAAGAAAAAAGAAGTACAGGAAGAAGTGGGAGACAGAAAAACTGGCCAGGCTAGGAAGGAATATTGATTGGCTAACAATGAAGCTAAGAAAGAAGTTGCAATAGCAAAGAATAGGACATTGGAGGCACTGTACCAACTTCTGGAAAGTGACTCAGTAAGGGGCATAAAGAAACTATTTCAGTTTGCAAGGCAAAGACAGAAAGATAAAGAAGATAGTCAGGCACCCTTCATAAGGGATGCCAGCAACAACCTGCTCACCAGCCCAGAGGACATCAAAGGCAGATGGAAGGACTATATCCACCAGCTTCTGAATGAAGAAAACCCCATAAAGCTGTACTGCCCTAGAAACAGCCTACGATGAGAGGAGAAGAAGAGGAGCCCACCCTAGAAGAAGTAAGAGCAGTACTAAGGAAGATGAAGTCAGGGAAAGCAGCAGGCTCAGATGAGGTTACAGCAGATATGATAATGATGCTGGGTGAGATAGGGGAGAAATGCCTCTTGAGGGTATTAATAGCAGTGTGGAGAGAAAGGGGTATCCCAGATGACTGGAGACTATGCATGCTGGTGCCAGTGTACAAAAACAAAGGGACATCCACAACTGTGGGCAGTACAGAGACATCAAACTCCTGTCACATTGCATGAAAGTTCTGGAGAGGGTGATTAATAAATGGATACACAGAGTAGTAGAATGTAAGATGGGAGATGAACAGTTTGGATTCAGATCAGGATGCAGCACAACTGACCCAATGTTTGCATTGAGGCAGATACTTGAGAAGAAGCTAGAGATGAGGAGAGAGTCCAACTGGGCATTCCTAGACTTGGAGAAAGTATATGCAAGGTCCCAAGAAAGCTGATCTGGGCAGTACTGCAGTGGTTTGAAGTCCCAGAATCATTGGTAGAATTAGTGCAGGCTATGTACAAGGACCCAATGACTCGAGTACAAACAGTGTTCGGCCTCAAAGAGGGTTTCCAATGGGAGTTGGTGTACATCAGGGTTCAGCTCTGAGCCCACTGCTGTTCATACTGGTGATGGACTACATTAGCAAACAGGTTGAAGGGGACGGATCAACAAAGCTGCTGTATGCAGACAATGTGGCAGTATAGGCAGACTCTGAGCTAGAACTTCAACAAAGGATAGGAGAATGGAATGCAAATCTGAAGGCACATGGGATGAAACTAAGCACAGATAAGACAGTGGTAATGGCAGCAAATTGGGGAAATCAGAAGAAGCTGAGAACAAAAACAGAAGGGAAGATAGTGGAACAGGTAAACACCTTCAAGTATCTGGAGGAGTAGTTGAGGAGAAGGGTAGTCTGAATGAAGAGGTCAAAGCTAGAATCAGAGGGGCTGCAGCCAACTGGCATTGAGTATCAGGTGTAGTCTATGACAGAAGAATGCCAAAGAAGCTGAAAAGTAAGGTGTACAAGACAGTGGTGCGGCCAGTACTTCTGTATGGTACAGAAACCTGGGCAGTAAAGGCAGAAAAGTTAAAGAAGCTAGAGGTGATGGAAATGAAGTGCCTGAGAAAGGTGGTAGGATACACACTGTGGGACAGACAAAGAAATGAGGACATAAGAGCAGAAGCCAAAGTAGCTCCAATTGCAGAAAAGATCAAAGAGAACAGATTACGGTGGTTTGGGCACATGTGTAGAAAAGCAGAAGACAATCTGGTGAGGAAGATTTGGGACAGACAGGAAGAAGGTAAGAGGAAGTGATGACATTCAGCAAAGAGGTGGATGGATTGTGGAAAGAAGATCTGCGACAGTCAGGCATGAGTGTTGAAGAAGGCAGGAGTGTGGCACTGAATTGAGAGAGTTGGTGACAGTTAACATGATACCCCGACCCCATGTAGAAAAATGGGAAAAAGGGGGCTGATGATGATGATGATTTAGTGGATCAATGTCAGTTGATCGAGCTTTCAGAAACTTGAAATTCATACAGATGAGACCATATGATCGAGTTTCTGAAAACTTGAACCCCCCCCCAAAAAAAACCCCAGAAAAATCTACTTTTTTTTAATGTTTACACAGTGGGTGAAGCCCTCTATGCCTCCCTCACTCCCTGCAAATAAAATTATATATGTATATATATATATATATATATATATATATATATATATATATATATATATATATATCATCATCTTCTTTCGGCTGTTCCCGTTAGGGGTCGCCACAGCGGATCACCTGTTTCCATTTTTCCTGTCCTCTGCATGTTGCTCTGTCACACCAACCACCTGCATGTCCTCTATCACCACATCCATAAACCTTATCTTAGGCCTTCCTCTTTTCCTGTTACCTGGTAGCTTCATCCCTAGCATCTTTTTCCCAATATACTCAGCATCCCTCCTCAGCACATGTCCAAACCAACGTAATCTTGCCTCTCTGACTTTGTCTCCAAACTTTCCAACCTGGGCTGACCCTCTAATATACTTATTCCTAATCCTGTCCACCCTCGTCACACCCAGTGCAAATCTTAACATCTTTAACTCTGCCACATCCAGCTCAAACTCCTGCCTTTTTGTCAATGCCACTGTCTCCAACCCATATAACATAGCTGGTCTCACTACCCTCTTGTAGACCTTCCCTTTCACTCTTACAGGTACTCGTCTGTCACAAATCACTCCTGACACTCTTCTCCACCCACTCCATCCTGCCTGTACTCTCTTCTTCACCTCTCTTCCACACTCACCGTTACTCCGAACTATTGACCCCAAGTATTTAAACTCATCCACCTTCGCCACCTCTACTCCTTGCATCCCCAACATTCCTCTATCCTCCCTCTCATTTTGTCTTAGTCCTGCTGACCTTCATTCCTCTTCTCTCTAGAGCATATCTCCATCTCTCCAGGGTGTTCTCCACCTGTTCCCTACTCTCACTACAGATCACAATGTCATCTGCAAACATCATAGTCCATGGGGACTCCTGTCTGATCTCGTCTGTCAACCTGTCCACCACCATTGCAAATAAGAAAGGGCTCAGAGCTGATCCTTGATGTAACCCCACCTCCACCTTAAACATATCCGTCACTCCCACCGCAGACCTCACCGCTGTCACACTACCCTCATACATATCCTGTATCACTCTTAAATACTTCTCTGACACTCCTGACTTCCTCATACAATACCACAACTCCTCTCTAGGCACCCTGTCATATGCTTTCTCTAAATCTACAAAAACACAATGCAACTCCTTCTGACATTCTCTGTACTTCTCCATCAACACTCTCAGAGCAAACATCGCATCTGTAGTGCTCTTTCCCAGCATGAAACCATAGTGCTGTTCACTAATCATCACGTCCCTTCTTAACCTAGCTTCCACTACTCTTTCCCATAACTTCATGCTGTGACTGATCAATTTAATCCCTCTGTAGTTACTACAGCTCTGCACATCATCCTTATTCTTAAAAATCAGTACCAAAACACTTTTTCTCCATTCCTCAGGCATCCTCTCACTTTCTAAGATTTCATTAAACAATCTGGTTTAAAACTCCACTGCCATTTCACCTAAACACCTCCATGCTTCCACAGATATGTCATCTGGGCCAACAGTCTTTCCATTCTTCACTCTCTTCATAGCTATCCTTACTTCCTCCTTGCTAATCCATTGTAATTCAATGATTCACTATCCCTACATCATCCAACCTTCTCTCCCTCTCATTCTCTTCATTCATCAACCCCTCAAAGTACTCTTTCCATCTCCTCAACACACTCTCCTCGCTTGTGAGTATGTTTCCCTCATTATCCTTTATCACCTTTACCTGCTGCATATCTTTCCTAGCTCGGTCCCTCTGTCTAGCCAATCGGTATAGGTCCTTTTCTCCCTCCTTAGTGTCCAACCTTTCATACAACTCTTCATATGCCTTATCCTTAGCCTTCGCCACCTCTCTCTTTGCCATGCACCTCATCTCCTTATACTCCTGTCTACTTTCTTCATCTCTCTGACAATCCCACTTCTTCTTTGCCAACCTCTTTGTCTGTATACTCTTCTGTACTTCCTCATTCCACCACCATGTCTTCTTGTCGTCCTTCCTCTGTCCCGATGTGATACCAAGCACCTTTCTAGCCGTCTCCCTTACTAGCTCTGCTGTAGTTACCCAGCTATTTGGTAACTCTTCACTGCCACCCAGTGCCTGTCTTAACTCATCCCTGAACTCCATCTCACAATTACCCTTTTTCAATTTCCATCATTTGATCCTTGGTGCTGCCCTCACACTCCTCCTCCTCTTCTTGATCACCAACGTCATCCTACAAACCGCCATCCTATGCTGCCTAACTACACTTTCTCCGGTCACCACTTTACAGTCTCCAATCTCCTTCAAACTGGCCCTCCTACATAAGATATAATCCACCTGTGTGCATCTTCCTCCACTCTTGTATGTCACCCTATGCTCCTCCCTCTTGTTAAAATACGTATTCACCACAGCCATGTCCATCCTTTTAGCAAAATCCACTACCATCTGACCTTCTGCATTCCTTTGTTTAACACCATACCTACCCATCACTTCCTCATCCCCCCTGTTCCCTTCACCAACATGCCCATTGAAATCTGCTCCAATCACCACTCTCTCACCCTTGGGTACAGTCATCACCACTTCATCCAATTCACTCCAAAATTTTTCTTTCTCATCCATTGCACACCCAACTTGTGGAGCATATGCACTAACAACATTCATCATTACACCATCAATTTCCAGCTTCATAAACATCACTCTATCTGACACTCTTTTCACCTCCAAAATTCTCTTTGCATACTGTTCCTTCAGAATAACTCCTACGCCATTTCTCCTCCCATCCACACCATGATAAAACAACTTGAACCCATCTCTGATACACCTAGCCTTACTCCCCTTCCATCTGGTCTCTTGCACACACAATACATCCACCTTCCTTCTGTCCATCATATCAGCTAGCTCTCTCCCTATACCAGTCATACTGCCAACATTCAAAGTTCCGACCCTCACTACCACAGTCCTAGCCTTTCTCCTCTCTTCCTGCCTTCGGCCATGCCTTCCGCCTCTTCTCCTCCTTCGGCCAATATACCAACTCCGACACTGGACTACAATGAAGAAAATAGTAAATCTCCTGATCCTTGCTGTACTGTGATTTCCATTCAAAAGCTTTGAGTTTTCAAAAACTCAATCATGTGGTCTCAGCCATATGAATTTCAAGTTTCTGAAAAGTCGATCAACTGATAGGGATCCCATTTAGCACATCATTCAAATATCCCTATCCTTCTTACAGTATTAATAATACTATTCACATTTATTGAAAGCACTCTAAATTAATAATTTTCTTTCTTTTTAAGTTTAAAGGAAATATTTAAAATTTTTGTTTTCTTTTCTTAATATCCTTTATACTCCCTTCACAAACATCTCACTTATTACTTTTAATTTCTGCTTTATTTTCAGCACTCTCAGTGCAATTACCTTAATGAAAATATAACATTTATTTTTATCTAAGTTATCTTTTATTACTTCATCCTCTTTTTCATTAACACCTTTCCCCCACTTGCTCATAGTAATCAGACATTATAACACGTTCTTTATCATCCTGATCAATGTCATATCTCTTATTCTTTTTTACACTCAAACCAAAAATGCTTAACTTTTACATATTCTACATTCCTTTTCACTTTTTTATCATATGACTTTTTTCCCCACATTGATAACATATTTTTTGTACACTGATTTATAAGATGATTGAAATTCCCACAGAAAAAAAAAAGTTTTTATCTGTCTCATATACCAAAATTTTCCTCAATTACCAACTACATATATAACTGGTAAATGCTTTATCTCATCCTTTTCATATTTTAATATAACATACACTTATAACCCCCATTCCAAATACCCCTCCCATCTTTAACTTTCACAATATCAGAAACTGAATAACACGTAAATGAAAAATAATTTTTAACATCTTTTAACTCAATTTCATCAGAGTGAAATTGAACAAATTGAGCAGTTTTTTTAATCAAGTCCCTTGCCCAGAAAATATAAATTCATGCCACAGGTAACGGTCCTTTTTTTACAATTAAACAAAAATCTTTCCATTAAATCTTAAGTCTAAATGTTAAGTCATAAAGGGTTTCTACCCCCAAATGAATGAATGATCTAATGTTTTTTCCTTCAAAACTCAAAGGTAACAGTAAACTAATCTACACAAAATATTTGTTTGTTATTTCTTCATTCTTATCAAAATAACAAACCCTTTTTATTTTTAATAAAGTTTACACTACCTTTTGTTCTTCCAGCTGCATCAACAAATGATTTTCCATATTGCATCCCACTTGTAACCTTGTGTCCATCCAACTCACAATTCATTTTCTTATCACCCAACTCGCTGTCCATTCCAAAAATGTTTTCCATCATATCTGACCTTGAAATCTCATACAGTTCTCCATGATCACCTTTGCTTAGTAAAACAACTAGTTTTTCATCAGGCAAGCTTCCAGAAGCGATTTCAGTTACAAAAACTTTTCAAAATCCTGAGGTTCAAAGTCAGCTAGATGTTGACTATTTGCACTATTTACTCCCTTTTCATCAGTTTTCTGAGTGATGGAACAACACTGCTATCACCAACAAAAAAAATATTTTCTCCCTCCATTACTGCACAGCTTCTCCTAGATGCCTGCAAACCATGAACATCAGCAGGCAGTGCATCAGCAAAAACATTCCCCCACACATGAAAAAAAGTAGGGGAAGTTCCCCAATGACCTGATCAAATTTTCCCCTGTAGTATAAATACCAACTGAGGTCTCCCCTGACAAGTGGCCATAAGCTTAATGGAACTAGCCTGATCAACAAAGGATACATAAATAATATAAATTACCAGCTAGATACGTAGTGGTTTGTATTTAATTACAGTATACAGTACCAATCACAATAAAATGCACACTAGGTATATACCATTGTTCCAATCACTGTTATTAAATGTGATCTATTTAAGTGCTCTTGCATTATTGCATTCATTGTAGTTTACATGGCTTTTTTATGGTAAATTAAAAAGTATATATTACTCGTTACTTATTTGATGAAGCTCTGACAAGAGTGAAAGCACCCATCTTTTGTTTTTACTTAATAAACCCAGGTTAAACAAGTAATACCAGCTTGAATTCTGTTTTACTGTTTTTAATAAGAATGCAAGGTGATCTTTAACATGGATCTTACATTATTATTTATGACAGTTTATGCTTTTATTATTCCTGTACAACTGGTTTTCCCTGATTCTTGATTTGTTCTTCCTTAAGAAAATAATTTACTACCCTTAAGGCTGGAAAACTGTACTTTCTTGGTACTAGGTACCGTTATTTATTATATATAATACACATATATATATATATATATATATATATATATATATATATATATATATATATATATATGTATATTGTGTGCTAACTTTGCGATAAGTTTCATCAGTGAAGTTGGCCAAATGGTGTTACAACTGAACTGCAAGAGCATAATTTTAGACTTTTTCCCTTTTTTGTAGTTATGAGACCCTGGGGGTAGTTTATTGGTTTAGGTCAAAGCCACCCATGTAAAACCAGTTTATTTGAGGTTGGTTTGTGACAAATGTAACACTTTTGTAATAAATCAGTTTATTTGAGGATGGTTGGTGACTACAAATGTTAACACTTTTGATTAGATTAATAATCACTTCTTTTAGGTGATTTTTTTTTTGTTTATTGTCGAAATTTTGTTGATGCATTCACCATTGAGCAATCTCATCGATAATATATTTATATGCATCTATTTCTACTAAAGCCAACAAATCTTTCCTTAGATTATTCTGTTTCCTGCTATTTCTTCCTCTGCATAACCATGTCTTAGTTTGAGAATTATTCTCCAGAGTTTCCAAAATCTTAACATCTTCATTACTGAAACCATACTTCAGTTTCTCTATCACTTCTTGCGAATGTATCTCTTTAAATGAACCATTCGCTTTACAGATACTCTGATTTACTCCCTTAGTCAACTCTTGAACATGCATCTGTTTTAAAGAACTATCATAAAGAGGCCCTGTTTGCATGTGGAGTTTCATTTCAAATGCTTCACTTCTTAGTTGGTCTATTACTTCTTTTTCATTTTGCTTCCTTTCTGGCTAAACCAACTCCATACTTTTCAGTATGTTCCACTTCTGAGATGAGACTCTCTTTTTTATAATATTTACCATATCTAAATGTCTTTGGTTATATACACACCAATGTAATAAATCTGTTGCCCTTTAATAAGTTATATCTGTTTTTTCTGGTTTTAAGCCACTCAAAACACCACACTATATTAAACTTCAGAGTATTCATAGTCAGAATTAGCACAGTTAATTGCATCATAAATAGTCAGTTATATAAGTCATATACCTTTATACTTTTGATTTCCTATTTTAACCTTTCACTTTTCTCTTTATCAGTCTCTGCTCTGTAAATAAAACTTTTTCAGTTTCTTTACAATCTTTTGTATAAGCTTCTTCTCCCGCTCCTTCCTTCTGAGCTAAAACAGAAAAACAAAGTATCGTTAACACTTAACTCTCCCTTCTCTCCATTCAAATTTCTACCTCCAGTCTCAGCTATTTCATTGCTTTTTCTCTCTTGCATCTCTCTACATTCTCATCATTTACAGCAGTAGTACCATCTTCATTTTAATCTTTTCTTTATATTTATACCTTGCCTTAGTTCTTCTATCACATTAAACTAAATATTACTTTCTCCTTATTGTACTTCTACATCTCTTCATTTATAGCAGCAGTACCTTCTCCATTTTCTACTTGTTCTTTTTCTTTCATATTACAGTCCAAAAAAAATGTCCCATCTCTTTACCTTTGGAATAATGCAGTTTTATATCCCCCTTCTTATAAATGCTGCATTTTCTTTTATGGTAGTCTTTTATGAAGCATCCAGT
Organism: Protopterus annectens; assembly: GCF_019279795.1. Classification (NCBI taxonomy): domain Eukaryota; kingdom Metazoa; phylum Chordata; order Ceratodontiformes; family Protopteridae; genus Protopterus; species Protopterus annectens. Next base: position 908,223,385 of record NC_056744.1, on the reverse strand, counting down.
GACTTTGTAGAAACAACAGTCCTTAAGCTAATCAAAATAATGCACAATAGTTTTGGAATTCTTATTGTATAACACACATTTGTGTGTGTGTGTGTGTGTGTGTGTGTGTGTGTGTGTGTGTATATATATATAAATATATATATATATATATATATATATATATATATATATACAAAAGTGATGAACAGGGAGAGGCAACCAAACGGCTCACTATAATAATCCAGTCTCAGTTTTAAATGGATAAAAGTTCATTTATTGTGTACACAGGTAAGCGCTTTCACCAAAGCTTCTTCAGACCTTAAAAACTTCCAGCCAAACATTTCCTTTTATACTAGTCATATGACCTTGCTTCAATTAAACTATTAACTTGTTTAAAGAAGCCATTCGTTATCCATCCCTACTGAAACCACAAAATTCAAACATTATTACATTACTAAATAAAATTCATACTTTAAAAACTCTTAGACAAATACTTATACATATATAACTATACATATATAACACATATACATTCCTAGCTTATACAGGTCTTAATAATAACAATAATTCAATTCTTAAAGCACATTAATAGACACAGTGTAAGACAATATTTGTCTTTGATATTCCACCATGTCTATTCCATGAACTCTAGCACTTGTAAGGGTTTTTAAATCAAAACTATAGGTCTGGTATAGACCAAAAGAATAAAAACTGTATGTTCAGTAATCTCTATTAAAAGGAATTTTTAGGCATCGCTGTCATTTTATTGCTAATAGCTAAATAAATCAGTGAAGTATTGTTACAAGCGGACCAATAATATAACACAAATTAACTACTTTTTCTTGTGTATGCATCAAATAACTACACCGATGCTACGATAAAATATCGCTCTCCATATGTTAGCAGGTATATGTGTATACACATATATTACTCTACTAAACTGTGTACTAAAAATGAATTAAAAATATATATAAAAAATGTACAAAAATACCATTTCTTACAAATGCGTATTCGTAATGCCTTTAAAGTCATTGCTTGACTCATATTGAAAAATGTGCATCACTGTCCATAATCCACGACTATCATTTAAATAGTAATTCATTATAACTTACAGAAACAATATATATATATTTCTTAGGATAAATATAATATTCGCAAGGGCTAACAATCAAAAGATTTATATTAATATAAATGCACAAAGCAAGTTTGTCCATAAAACTGTTGCCCAAGAAAACTTCTGAATGTACTGTTCAGTCTAATATCCTTTACAAAAACTAAATAACATAAAGAACTGACTACATAAAAAACTAACATTATAAATACTAACGAGCATCATGCTCATATATAACTAGTCAAAGAGTGGTACTCAACGGGCCGAAATTTTCGTAGAGAGGGCCAAATGTATCTAAGTGGTATGTCTAAAGGTATCAACTAATATTAACATTAGTCAAAAAAATTTTTGACATAATACGTCATTGCCAGAATGTATTTAGGCCTAATGGTCTATTCCGAGCATAACAGCTATATATACAAAGATGTTAATATAAGTAATACTGACCTGCAAGTATAAACTAAATGAATACAGCATAACATTGTATTCTGTGTATACAGTTAGTTACAAATACCCCAAGGAACTTAGTTACACTAAATTTCTAAGTGTCTATTCATAAAGGTACGAGGTGAGTGAATAGATGATCAGGGCTTGTACACTATAGTATGTATCTACATGCTTTTAACGACTGCATCATATAATAACAATTTTATAATAATGTTATCCAATCAATATCCTTAAAGTTATATTAGACTATAACTAAGTACTTTATAAAAAATGTTTCCAAAATCTAACTAATGAATAAAAAATAATAGTAAAGAATATTAAATTAGTAAATTGATTAATATTTAATAAATTCTTTTTTATATATTAGTCTTAATTAATCAACCCATTAGTTATATAATAATTAAAATATAATAATTAATCTACTGCCACTCATTATAACTAAATATAAAATCAAATGGATTATACTAGATCTAATAACCTATTACTATTTTCTAACTCTTACCCTTCTATTCTTAAGGATTGGTTTGATTGTTGCTGTCTCGTTTAAGCCTCTGCCTTTGTCTGCTCTAAGTCTAATGATCCAATTGACCTCTTTATTTTCTGTAGCATTTCTGATATTTCCCTCTCATATCCTAGGTATATACACATCTATCACCTTAAATTTAAAAGTGTGATCTTGACCTTCCACTCTTATGGCGTATAGATGTTCTCTGATCCTGTTTTGAAATTTCCAGTCAGTTTTGCCTACATAAAATGATAGGCACTTCTGACAGCCAGGTATACTACATGCATAGTATTACAGTCCGCTGTGACTTTAAAATAATATCTGTTTCCTGAGTCTGGATGTATGAATTCTGAACTCTCATCTATGTAGGGACAATATCTGCAGCCTCCACATGATGTGGTCCCTTTATAACCATTGGTACTAGAGTCTCTTGTTTGATGACATAACAACCTTTTAAGATTTGGTTTGTTCTTAAATAGGTACCTTGGTTCTAACCCTACTATTTTCCTTCTATCCTGATCTATAGTTAGAATACACCAGTGTTGCTGAATAATTTTCTTTATATCTTGATTATCTATTGTATAAAACATAGGTATTGATAATCCCTGACTTTGATTACTAAGAATCTTCATTGTTGTTGTTGTAATATCTGAAAAGTAGGGTGCCGCCCTGTCCAGTCTCATCATTTGCATGTCTCGTAAACTTTCCTCTATATCCTTGTCTTTATATCCACGCTTTACTAATCTATCTCTAAATAAACTCATTTCTTATATATATCCCTCATCTGTGGCATTTAATCGGGATATCCTCATAGCTTGTCCTTTAATTATGTTGTTAAAAATATAATGCATACTTTGTCTATGGAGTATTGAATTTTTATAACATTTCTTCCTATAAACCCCTGTGTTAATATAGGTGTCCATTACTCTTTCAACATATACATCTAAGTATTCCACTTTTGTATATGAGGCATTAGAGGAGAATTTTAAGCAATCAGTCATTTTGTTCATTTTAAAAATGCTTTCATATAACTTTTGTCCATCTCCTTCCCAAATAAGGAAGACATCGTCTACAAAACGACGATAAAAGGTCACATGATCTTTAAACCAGGTTTCTTGAAATAAATATTCTTCTTCCCACAATGCCAAAAACATGTCGGCGTAGCTATTGGCACAAGAAGTGCCCATAGCCACACCTTCACTTTGGATGTAAATGGTGTTGTGAAAAACAAAAACATTATTCTTGAGCACCAGCTCTAAAAATAACCCTATGAGTTGAATATTGGACTCACTATATTCACTGTGTTTAGTTAAATACCTTTTGATGTATTCTATGCCTAGGTCATTTGGAATAATGATAAATAAGGATTGGACATCCAGAGTGACGAATAGCATGTCAGTTTGCATAGGTGTAATGCTAGTATGTTCATTTAAATCCATAAGAAACTGTTTTGTATCTTTCAGTACTACCTTATTGTTATTAAGTACTGGCCTAAGCTGTTTCTCTATATAGAGTGAAAGTGTCTCTGTACACCAACCTCTCCCTGAGACTATTGGTCTCATGGGAGGATTTACCAGATTTTTATGTACCTTGGGTATACCTTGTATCTCAGGTATCAATGGATTTTCTACCTCTAGAAATTTTGCTAATTCGTAGGTGATCTGGTTACTACTAATTAGCTCACATAGAACTTGAGCTATGTTTGTTTTTATACTCTCAACCACGCTTATCTACAATGCTGTAATATTGTGTATCTTTCAACATATCTTCCATCACTCTGATATATTCTGTCTTATCCATTATTACCAATGGTCCTCCTTTATCAGCTGGTCTAAAGACTATAGTATGATCTCCCTGTAGTCTTTGTAAGGCTTTCCTTTCATTATAATTCAAATTAGACCTGGATTTAGCGTGACCTTGCTTATTTTTCTTATTGTATAGACAATGTACATCTTCCTCTACAAGATTATAAAATGCTTCTACCAATGGATGGTTGATTGGAACAAATTGACGTGGTTTTGAAAAAGGACAGGTATCCCTACTCACATGATTTCTATATAAAAATTTCAGCATAGTATTTCTGGTATATAATTTCATGTCTACCAAAAATCTGTGAGCTGAATCTTAAAAACAGAAGCATTTTATAATCTTATAAAGGGACCACATCATGTGGAGGCTGCAGATATTGCCCCTACATAGATGAGAGTTCAGAATTCATACATTCAGAATCAGGAAACAGATATTATTTTAAAGTCACAGTGGACTGTAATACTATGCATGTAGTATACCTGGCTGTCAGAAGTGCCTATCATTTTATGTAGGCAAAACTGACTGGAAATTTCAAAACAGGATCAGAGAACATCTATACGCCATAAGAATAAATTATGAAAATAATGCGCTAGCAAAACATGTGCATATGGAAGGTCAAGATCACTCTTTTAAATTTAAGGTGATAGATGTGTATATACCTAGGATATGAGAGGGAAATATCAGAAATGCTACAGAAATAAAGAGGTCAATTGGATCATTAGACTTGGAGCAGAAAAAGGCAGAGGCTTAAACGAGACAGCAACAATCAAACCGATCCTTAAGAATAGAAGGGTAAGAGTTAGAAAATAGTAATAGGTTATTAGATCTAATATAATCCATTTGATTTTGTATTTAGTTATAATGAGTGGCAGTAGATTAATTATTATATTTTAATTATTATATAACTAATGGGTTGATTAATTAAGACTAATATGTAAAAAAGAATTTATTAAATATTAATCAATTTACTAATTTAATATTCTTTACTATTATTTTTTATTCATTAGTTAGATTTTGGAAACATTTTTTATAAAGTACTTAGTTATATTCTAATATAACTTTAAGGATATTGATTGGATAACGTTATTATAAAATTGTTCTTATAAAAGCATGTAGATATATACTATAGTGTACAAGCCCAGATCATCTATTCACTCACCTCGTACCTTTATGAATAGACACTTAGAAATTTAGTGTAACTAAGTTCCATGGGGTATTTTTAACTAACTGTATACACAGAATACAATGTTACGCTGTATTAATTTAGTTTATACTTGCAGGTCAGTATTACTTATATTAACATCTTTGTATCTATAGCTGTTATGCTCAGAATAGACCATTAGGCCTTAATACATTCTGGCAATGATGTATTATATCAAAAATTTTTTTGACGAATGTTAATATTAGTTGATACCTTTAGACATACCACTTAGATACATTTGGCCCTCTCTACGAAAAAGATATTTCGACCCGTTGAGTACCACTCTTTGACTAGTTATATATAAGCATGATGCTCATTAGTATTTATAATGTTAGTTTTTTATGTAGTCAGTTCTTTATGTTATTTAGTTTTTGTAAAGGATATTAGACTGAACAGTACGTTCAGAAGTTTTCTTGGGCAACAGTTTTATGGACAAACTTGCTTTGTGCATTTATATTAATATAAATCTTTTGATTGTTAGCCCTTGCGAATATTATATTTATCCTAAGAAATATATATATATATATATATATATATATATATATATATATATATATATATATATATATATTGTTTCTGTAAGTTATAATGAATTACTATTTAAATGATAGTCGTGGATTATGGACAGTGATGCACATTTTTCAATTTGAGTCAAGCAATGACTTTAAAGGCATTGCGAATACGCATTTGTAAGAAATGGTATTTTTGTACATTTTTTATATATATTTTTAATTCATTTTTAGCACACAGTTTTGTAGAGTAATATATGTGTATACACATATACCCGCTAACATATGGAGAGCGATATTTTATCGTAGCATCGGTGTAGTTATTTGATGCATACACAAGAAAAAGTAGTTAATTTGTGTTATATTATTGGTCCACTTGTAACAATACTTCACTGATTTATTTAGCTATTAGCAATAAAATGACAGCGATGCTTAAAAATTCCTTTTAATAGAGATTACTGAATATACAGTTTTTATTCTTTTGGTCTATACCAGACCTATAGTTTTGATTTAAAAACCCTTACAAATGCTAGAGTTCATGGAACAGACATGGTGGAATATCAAAGACAAATATTGTCTTACACTGTGTCTATTAATGTGCTTTAAGAATTGAATTATTGTTATTATTAAGACCTGTATAAGTTAGGAATGTATATGTGTTATATATGTGTAGTTATATATATGTATAAGTATTTGTCTAAGAGTTTTTAAAGTATGAATTTTATTTAGTAATGTAATAATGTTTGAATTTTGTGGTTTCAGTAGGGATGGATGACGAATGGCTTCGTTAAACAAGTTAATAGTTTAATTGAAGCAAGGTCATATGACTAGTATAAAAGGAAATGTTTGGCTGGAAGTTTTTAAGGTCTGAAGAAGCTTTGGTGAAAGCGCTTACCTGTGTACACAATAAATGAACTTTTATCCATTTACAACTGTGACTGGATTATTATAGTGAGACATTTGGTTGCCTCTACCTGTTCATCACTTTTGGATTTATTATAACTTCTTTTCAAGACAGTGGAGAGACATTTGCTTTGGTGGGTGTGTTTGTTTTA